>NW_022196130.1:0-80695 GCF_008641045.1 Pistacia vera
CAAGGCTATTGGTGTGACCATGTAGGTCCACCGTCGATTAGCCATGAGCCAGTTCTGGATGAATCTGAAAACATGTCCGGAGGCCCAACGACTATGGTAAACATCTAGCAATGTGCCATAGCCCCTAAACCACGATGAAGAAATACTTCATCGAACCCATTTCAAATCATATGTACCATGCAGGTAAAGTCCCTCCATTGATATATCCTAATCGAGCACGGATTCATGGAATGTCAAAATCCTAAACTCGATCTTCTACCGAATCATTGATCAATATGTCCGGAACTCGTCATCACAAACTTGCTTTTGTATGAATAATAATAGACTTTGGCCAGAGATTCTTATTTTCGACATTTATCGACGTTCGGCAAGAACTCGGATCCGGATGGAGCCAACGATACTCCTAATCTTATATTTTTGAGTCAATGGATCCCTTCTTAATCATTGTTTATTTCCGCATATGAACAACGCATGACCAAATAAGCTTTATCATACGAAATATGACTAGTCTCATACTTATACACCGTATGAACCATACGCATCCGTATCGGATCCGACCCCAATGTCTCAAGTCAAAGGACTACATCGTGCATTGATATAACCAAACGATAAATCATTGACTACATGCTTTTCCAAGTGATTTGTCGTTATCCGGTCACATTCGAAAAACAATTCACCAATCGCTAATCCATATCAATGCCCAAGTGACATGACTATCATCGTCATATATACTTATATCAACTCATGATATCTTTTGGAAGCATCTAATATGCCTACTGTGCAATATAGTTGCCCAAATTATATTGCTTCCGTAGGGAACCCTTTTGATAATTCATTTACCGATTAAATGAATCATCTGGACAATTCATATACAGGCTTTATTTTAAATGCATGACTGAATAAATGAAGCAATTTATATATATGAATTGAAGAACTCTTTCTTCTATTATTTATGATATATAGATACAAGACAAAATGCTCTGAAATCGAAGAAATTGTTCTGTGCTAATCATGGGTGCAGAAATTTGATTTCCAATAGGAACAATACTGACTTGATGAACAGATGGATTTCTAGATTTGTCAGTAGGATGCCTATGTAATTTCTAGCATTTATCCTGGGTGTGACTGCGTTTCTTGCAATATTAATAAAAAAGTTGTTTTCCTAGTTTTGTTGGAATTGGACTGATTTAACCAATTTGACCCATTAGGCTTGTTAGACCCATTGACTAAGGGTGATGTTGTGGCTTGTGGTCTATGAGATCCATGAAAGAGAGATAAGTGTTGTTGGCCACTGGATTTAGGGATTTGATATTGGCCATTCATGCTCTCATATAAAATAGAAGGATTAACAACATTATTGAACCTAAACCTCTCACCCAAAGAGTTTGTCTCAATAGTCGACGGTGTGATGTATGGTTGTCATGGACCGGCGTTTGTTAGTCGGTCACCAACGTTTGTCAGTTAGCTAATGGCAAAAGTAGCGGCATCCCTAGGATGAGCACCGTCAATGACAAGCTTTCGTTAGCTCTCCTCTTGGACAGCAAATTGGAAAATACAACGGAGACTCGATGGTGGAGAGGTGGCCAGGATTTGGGTTCTGAATGGAAAAAATGATTCATTAAGTCTAAGGAGAATCAATCGTTGCTGGTCCCACATGTGATGACACTGGACAAGAGTCATCGACAACCCATCAAGTATTTCTTCAGTATTATCCAACTCATTCCACATGGAAGACAAGCTGTTGAAATAGGTGATAACGGTGGAGTTGCCTTGGTTGATTTTGGTAAGCTGTTGCAGGAGAGTGAAAACTTTGGCCTAGTCAAGTTTTCCATACATCTCATGGATCTTTTTCCACATTTTAGAATCAATCTTTGTGGGTGGTAAGCTAACCGCCACTTTCTAGGATAGGCAATTGCCTATCCAAGACTGAACAAGCATGTTACATCTCTTCTAGTGACGGTAGAGAAGTAATTCTAGTGGCGATTGAACGCTACCGTCTAGGAAGCCTTCTTCATCTTTTGCAGCCAATGCTCACCGGAAATCATGAGCCCAAGAGCCATAGTTGTTGGAGCCTATTAATGGTTGCTTGATGAGAACAATTTTTGGCCCTTTTGAGGCAGTTGTGAATATCACATCGCCTGGTTCAAGGTGATGAGTGGTGGCCAAAATCATTTGGAAAGTGAATCCCAGGTTGGAACCCAAAAGGTAAATGCAGTTAGGCTAGGTGTATTGTTTGGGTCAGATGTGGAGTTTGGGTTGGGGTTGGTTGTGATTAAGGGTGTGCGGTTTCGAGTACATTGCATTTTTTAGGGGAATCGGAACCTACAAGTTCTTAGGAAAAGGAACTGAAACTGACAGGTTGTAGTTTTTTTATTCTTGGAACCGGAACCTTAAATGTAGGTTCTGGTTCCTTACCCAAGTACCTTGTAAATTAGTTTAAAAAATGACAAACACACCTTAAAATTTTACAAAAACAACCCTGACAAATTAAGAAAACCTTAAAATTATAAATATGTATATTTTACAAAGTATAGTTATGGAATTAATTATGGGAATTAAATTTTAGTAAACTTTATTATCCAAATATACAAATATTATAAAATATAATAATTATTAGAGTAAAAAAAGTTAAATTATCATTAATTGTGAATTTGTGACAAAAGAATAAAATGAAATATTAATATTAATATTAATATGTTATAATTAATTAAATTTCTAATCATTTAATTAAGTAATGCACTAATGTAATAAATTATTAATGTTTATAATGTAATCTTATATTAATTAAGTAATCATACTATAAATCTATAAGGTAATATTATAATTAATTAAATTTCTAATCATTTACTTAAGTAACACACTAATGTAGTAAATTAATAACGTTTATAATGTAATATTATAACTAATTAAGTAATCATACTATAAATCTATAATATAATGTTATAATTAATTAAAATTTTAATCATTTAATTAAGTAATGTATTAATGGAGTAAATTACCAATATTTATAATATAATATTATAATTAATTAAGTACTATAATGTAATATTATAATTAATTAAATTTCTAACATTTAATTAAGTAATGTACTAATGTAGTAAATTACTAATGCTTATAATGAACTGTTATAACTAACTAATAATTAGGTAATCATTTAACTAGTAATATACTAATGTTTATCAATTTATCATATATATAGTTAATTAGTTACTAATTTACTATAAATATACTTAGAAGTTGATAATTGAAGTAAATAACTAAATGTTATATTCAATCAAATATATTATTTTTTTCAAAAATAATTCTTTTAATAACATTATAACAATTTTAATTTGATCCTAATACCAATTAAAATTTATACACTTAATTAATCAAAACTTTACGTGGTACCGGATGCAAAAAATCATTTTTGAACCAAATCACTAACATGCAAACTCAACCAAGTATGACGAACATATGAACACATGCTATAACATGATTTTTGCTCAAAAAACGACATGCATGGAGATTTTAAGCTCTGATACCATTTGAAAGAACAACATGCATGAAGAGTGGTGGAAATGAAGATTGAAAGCATGAAAGATTGGATTCAAAAAAACAGTTTCCAAAACAATGCTTGGAAAAGGGATTATACCTACTCCTTTGCTTTGGATTGATGAAGATAAGACTCAAAATGATGAGACCTCCATGCTTTAACACCACCTTGAGAGATTTAGAGAGTGGCCGTGGCTTTGAGAGAGAGTTATTAGTTTACTTTGAGTGAACAAAGTGAATAATGAACTAAAATGCAACCTTTTGCATTTATATATACTTGGGCAATTTTGTAATTATTTGTTTTTCACTTCCAAACGCTAATAAAATCTTATTTTAAAAGGGAGACCAAGCATTTATTATTTTACCCTTTGAATAATCAATATTATTCAAGGGCCCATGTAAACTAAACTAGTTTACATTAACAACCCATAAATTTACTCTTTTACCCTTTAACTATTAAAAGGTTATTTTCGTTCATCTCATTAATCTTAATGCTTTAAGATATAATAATTAAATATAATTAATTATTGCTTGACCATTTTAACCCTTAAAATGTCACAAACAATTTATGTGTAACTATTACCATAGAAATCTCGTTATTACCCTCAAAAGGTGCTAGCCCTTTTCGGATAATCATTTATCTCTCTCATCCTTCTCTAACTTCTCAAGGCTATTGGTGTGACCATGTAGGTCCACCGTCGATTAGCTGTGAGCCAGTTCTGGATGAATCTGAAAACATTTTCGGAGGCCTAACGATTATGGTAAACATCTAGCAATGTGTCATAGCTCCTAAACCACGATGAAGAAATACTTCATCGAACCCATTACAAATCATATGTACCATGCAGGTAAAGTCCTTCCATTGATATATCCTAATCGAGCACGGATTCATGGAATGTCAAAATCCTAAACTCAATCTTCTACCAAATCGTTGATCAATATGTCTGGAACTCATCATCACAAACTTGCTTTTGTATGAATAATAATAGACTGTGGCCAAAGATTCTTATTTTCGACATTTATCGACGTTCGACAGGAACTCGAATCCGGATAGAGCCAACGATACTCCTAATCTTATATTTCTGAGTCAATGGATCCCTTCTTGACCATCATTTATTTCCGCATATGAACAACGCATGACCAAATAGGCTTTATCATACGAAATATGACTAGTCTCATACTTATACACTGTTGAACCATACGCATCCGTATCGGATTCGACCACAATGTCTTAGGTCAAAGGACTACATCGTGCACTGATATAACCAAACGATAAATCATTGACTACATGCTTTTCCAAGTGATTTGTCGTTATCCGGTCACATTTGAAAAACAGTTCACCAATCGCTAATCCATAACAATGCCCAAGTGACATGACTATCATCGTCATCTATACTTATATCAACTCATGATATCTTTCGGAAGCATCCAATATGCCTACTGTGCAATATAGTTACCCAAATTATATTGCTTCCGTAGGGAACCCTTTTGATAATTCATTTACTAATTAAATGAATCATCTGGAAAATTCATATATAGGCTTTATTTTAAATGCATGATTGAATAAAGGAAGCAATTTATATATATGAATTGAAGAACTCTTTCTTCTATTATTTATGATATATAGATACAAGACAAAATGCTCTGAAACCGAAGCAATTGTTCTATGCTAATCATGGGTGTAGAAATTTGATTTCCAATAGGAACAATACCGACTTGATGAACAGATGGATTTCTAGATTTGTCAGTAGGATGCCTATGTAATTTCTAGCATTTATCCTGGGTGTGATTGCGTTTCTTGCAATATTAATAAAAAAGTTGTTTTCCCAGTTTTGTTGGAATTGGACTTATTTGACCAATTTGACCCATTAGGCTTGTTAGACCCATTGACTAAGTGTGATGTTGTGGCTTGTGGTCTATGAGATCCATGAAAGAGAGATAAGTGTTGTTGGCCACTAGATTTAGGGATTTGATATTGGCCCTTCATGCTCTCATATAAAATAGAAGGATTAACAACATTATTGAACCTAAACCTCTCACCTAAAGAGTTTGTCTCAACAGTTGACGGTGTGATGTATGGTTGTCATGGACTGGCGTTTGTTAGTCGGTCACCAACGTTTGTCAGTTAGCTAATGGCAAAAGCAGCGGCATCCCTAGGACGAGCATCGTCAATGACAAGCTTCGATTAGCTCTCCTCTTGGACAGCAAATTGGAAAATACAACGGAGACCCGATGGTGGAGAGGTGGCCAGGATTTGGGTTCTGAATGGAAAAAATGATTCAGTAAGTCTAAGGAGAATCAATCGTTGCTGGTCCCACATGTGATGACACTGGACAAGAGTCATCGACAACCCATCAAGTATTTCTTCAGTATTATCCAACTCATTCCACATGGAAGACAAGCTGTTGAAATAGGTGATAACGGTGGAGTTGCCTTGGTTGATTTTGGTAAGCTGTTGCAGGAGAGTGAAAACTTTGGCCTAGTCAAGTTTTCCATACATCTCATGGATCTTTTTCCACATTTTAGAATCAATCTTTGTGGGTGGTAAGCTAACCGCCACTTTCTAGGATAGGCAATTGCCTATCCAAGACTGAACAAGCATGTTACATCTCTTCTAGTGACGGTAGAGATGTAATTCTAGTGGCGACTGAACGCTACCGTCTAGGAAGCCTTCTTCATCTTTTGCAGCCAATGCTCACCGGAAATCATGAGCCTAAGAGCCATAGTTGTTGGAGCCTATTAATGGTTGCTTGATGAGAACAATTTTTGGCCCTTTTGAGGCAGTTGTGGAATATCACACGCCTGGTTCAGGGTGATGAGGGTGGCCAAAATCATTTGGAAAGTGAATCCCAGGTTGGAACCCAAAAGGTAAATGCAGTTAGGCTAGGTGTATTGTTTGGGTCAGATGTGGAGTTGGGTTGGGGTTGGTTGTGATTAAGGGTGTGCGGTTTCGAGTACCTTGCATTTTTTAGGGGAATCGGAACCTACAAGTTCTTAGGAAAAGGAACTGACACTGACAGGTTGTAGTTTTTTTATTCTTGGAACCGGAACCTTAAATGTAGGTTCTGGTTCCTTACCCAAGTACCTTGTAAATTAGTTTAAAAAATGACAAACACACTTAAAATTTTACAAAAGCACCCCTGACAAATTACGAAAACCAAAATTATAAAATGTATATTTTACAAAGTATAGTTAGGAATTAATTATGGGAATTATTTTAGTAAACTTTATTATCCAAATATACAAATATTATAAATATAAATATTAGGTAAAAAAAGTTAAATTTCATTAATTGTGAATTGTGACAAAAGAATAAATAAAATATAATATTAATATGTTATAAAATTAAATTCTAATCATTTAATTAAGTAATACACTAATGTAGTAAATTATTAATGTTTATAATGTAATCTTATATTAATTAAGTAATCATACTATAAATCTATAATATAATATTATAATTAATTAAACTTCTAATCATTTAATTAACAACACACTAATGTAGTAAATTAATAATGTTTATAATGTAAAATTATAACTAATTAAGTAATCATACTAAAATCTATAATATAATGTTATAATTAATTAAAATTTTAATCATTAATGAAGTAATGTAAATGGAGTAAATTACCAAATTTATAATATAATATTATAATTATAAGTACATAATGTATAATATAATTAATTAAATTTATAATCATTTAATTAAGTAATGTACTAATGTAGTAAATTACTAATGTTATAATGAACTGTTATAACTAATTAAAATTATTGATCAGTGTAACTAGTACTATATAATAATTTTATCAATTTATCATATATATAGTTAATTAGTTACTAATTTACTATAAATATACTTAGAACTTGATAATTGAAGTAAAAAACTAAATGTTATTCAATCAAATATATTATTTTTTTCAAAAATAATTCTTTTAATAACATTATAACAATTTTAATTTGATCCTAATACCAATTAAAATTTATACACTTAATTAATCAAAACTTTAGTATTATAATATATTAAAGTTTTTTATATGTAAAAATTTTAATATATTAATTTTGTTAGGTTATTATAATATATTAATTTTTTTTTATATGGTGAAGTATATATGTATAATTAATTGTATATATATTTCATGATTAGGTTATTATTATTGTTACACTATAATTTTTTATATTACATTTCAGTCCCATTTGGCCATTTTAAGTTTTTTATATGTAAAATTATGAAAGAACCCCAATTCTTTACTGATATTTTGTTTAAATCTAGGTTCCAATACAGTTCCTACTTAGGTACCTAAACTCGGTTCCAAGACAGGTTCCATGCAGGGTACTTAGGTGGGCACCTGCCAGTGTACTCGTTTCATGTTCCTATCACAGGTTCCAGTTTTGGTTCCTACACATATAGGAACCCAGAACCAAAACCGGATCCGCACAGTAACGGTTCCAAAAAATTGGGACTAGAACCTACCAACATAGTGTCGATTTTAGGTAGGTTCTGGTTTTGATTCCAATTTCGATTCTGGTTTCGATTCCAATTCTAGTTCTACTTGTTACCTATGCTTACCCCTAATTGTGATGTTTGGGTTTGTTGTGATATTTGGTCCGGTTGTTTGATTTGGGTTAGTTGTGTGGGTTGGGCCATCTATGGAAATGAGGCCAGGTGTGGGATTTGGGTTAGAAGTGTTTGGATGTGTTTGGTCTTGATTTTGTATGGTTGTGAGTTGTGGGGTTGGATTGGTATTATGATTGGTAGCTATTTGGTGATAAATAATGAGAAGAATTGATAAATTGAGCTTCTGTGTGTCTTTGCAAGGACATAAAAATGATGGCTAATTGGATTTCTGTTTGTTTTTACAGGGACAGAAAAGGAGAAAAAAAACAAAGTGGAAGCAAGATTAGGATAAGAGCTCTAATACCATGTAAGAAACTGATCAAAGAGGCAGTATGCTACCAGGAGTATTCCTAAAGAAGAGAGAAGAAAATGATTCAATTGAATCCTTTTGTATTTTGTATTGCATCTTTCAGTATTGTATTGTGTCCAATTTATACATGTCTATGAGTGTAACAAATGGTAATAAAATCAATGTAATTACACGAAATCAAGGATAATAATAAACTATAATAACTTAAATCAAGCCATGAATCAAGCCAAGAATAATGGCAACTTGCAATCAATCCTGGATCATAGCACTCTGCAATTATCACATTCCATTAGATATGACTAAAAAATATAGTTTGAATCATAATAAAATTTGGAATAATGATTATGTTAAAGATTAAAACTAAATCCTGAGTAGAACATGTTTTTTGTTTTGAAATTTGTCTCTTAATAAGAGACATAAAAAGGCATATAGATTAGAGATTAGGGCATCTGAAAGAGTCAAAAGAGTAGAAGAGAGGTGTGATATAAAGTTTAGAGGTCCAATCTAGGGGTGTATACGAGCCTAGCCGAGCCGAGTATCTCGGTACTCAAGCTTGGTTCATGATGAATAGTGACGAGCTCGAGTTTCAGCTGAGCTCGGTCAAGCCTAAATATTAGTGTTTGAGCTCGAGCTCACGAGTCTTGAGGTGTACTCAAGCTCAAGTGAGAGCTCATTGATGCAACTAAATCAACCCTAGCAAGTGCACTAGTTGTGTTTAAGTAATAAAGTGATGAGTTTGAGTATCGTCCCACAGAGATCAAAGGAATTATTTGTAATTACTTAAAACTACCTACACATTATTTGAGAAAACAAAATTTTGGAGTGTAAAACTAACAGATTAAAAATAATGAAGTTAGGGTACAGATTTCCACCTACTTATGCTTGACAACTACTTTTAATACTTGTTTGTGCTATGAATTGGTAATATTCTTCTAAGGCCAATTATCCTTATTTAGGCATAATATTCAACTTAATACAGATCCCTATTTGGTTACTCTGAAATTAAGAAGCATAAAATCATTAATCCCTTACGACTAATTTGCCCTATTCGGTTATGAATTAGGTGGACCACTAATTAATCCTATAATCTATATTCGATTACTTCTAGTTTTAATATACTATGCAATATTACTCTAATAAAACAATTATGAATATGAATTAAGTAATAAACCCTAACTTCTCTATTCGAAACATCATCAAGGTAATTGAATCAATTCAACATTCATAAAGCATTAAACCTAAACTCTTGCACAAATTCATAAGCATAAATCTGGTATTAAGAATAAAAATTGTTCAAAACATAATTAGCGTTTCATCCTCCCCTAACAAAAGAGATTTACTCCATCCTAAGAACAAAGAAATAAATAGAGAAGAAAGAAAACATATTCAGACTTGAAAAGAAACAAAAATCAAACTCTAAAATCTTATCTTCAGTCTTCAAGCCCCAACAATGCATCTTCTTCTCTCCAAAATATGCAAATTCATCTTTTTTCAGTTAATCTCAATCATACTTAAATACCCTTTAGAGTCCTAAGTGAAAAAGGAAAGAAAACTAACAAAAACGCCCTAATAGTTTCTGCCATGGCCTTGGCCCTGGCCAAATTTAAGTCGGCAAGATATTGGCTATGGTGGATAACAAAGGATTCATCACTCCTAGTTATAGGAGACTTTATCTCGGCAAGATATTTGGTTAAAGAACTACGAATGCAAAGCCGTGGCAACGGTGGAATCAAGTTGGTGCTTGAATCCAATCTCATATAGTCATCAAATTCAAGAACCGAATATAGAGCATATCAAGTTAATAGTTTTGAGGAAGACACTACTTTTGTACCTCAAACCTTGACGAGATATAAGATGATGAAGCATATCAAATTGCATGGTAAACATAACATAGACAAGGAAAGCTTGATCGCTGAATCTTTGCTTACCAAGGAATCATGATGCCTTGCTAGAGGCCAATCTTGATTGGGGTATGAAAACACTAATTGGTTGATACCTAATTAGTTATCGGGACACTGCCAGCAAAGTAGAGAGCCTTCGGGTCACACACATAGAAGGTAGTTAAATGAAGGATGGAAATGGAAGGACAATCTTGTCCTTGGGCCAAAAAGGGTATTTTGATAATTTGGGAGTCCTCACCATTATCAATTAGTAAGACTATTTCCACTACATCACCTGTTATTCCTATTGCTTTAGCTACTTTGTCAACAACTCAATCTCTGCCATTGCCCTTGTTGAATTTAGAATCATCCTCACTTTTTTCACATCAGTCTTCATTAAATTAAGGTTTAACTTCTTCACACAATTTGTCTGCCGCTTCACACAATCTACTCTCTTGGAATTTAGAAGTTGATTTAACCTCACCTTAATTCCGCTCTTTACATCAATCTTCATTGAATTCGAGTTCAACTTCTTCACACAATCTGCCTTCTTGCAATTTAGAAGTTGATCTACCTTACCCCAATTACTCTCTTCGCCTAACAATATGTCTAATACTTCACTGTCATTTGGCCATCTTTAAGTTGACTTGTTTCCATCAAAGTTTACCACTAAGATTCAAGATAAGTCAGCTCCTGCAAACACTCATTCTATGCTCACTTGAGCCAAAGCTACTCAAGGTAAAACTGCCCTTGTCACTGCCCAAGTGGCATCTGTTCAACCTAAACCCTTTTCAGTTAAAGAAGCCTTAAGAAGTAAGGAATGGAGAGAGGCAATACAAGCTGAATTTGATGCTTTAGTAAAGAATAATACCTGCATTATTGTACCTATGATTGCTAACCTGAATATTGTTGGCAATAGGTGGGTTTTTAGAACTAAGTTTAAAGTTAGACTTGTTGCAAAAGGGTTTCAACAAACCCCTAATCTAGATTCTTTTGAGACCTTTAGTCCAGTCATAAAGCCTTCTACCATTAGGATCATTCTTACTTTTGTAGTGGCACATGGTTGTTATATTCAAAAATTGATGTTAATAATTCATTCCTAAATGGTACATTGAGTGAGACAGTACTCATGCAGCAACCTGAGGGTCTTGAAAATCCTCATTCTCCAGGTTAAGCATGCAAACTTAATAAAGCTGTTTATGGGCTTAAACAAGCACCAAGAGCCTGGTATGAAAATTGAAAGCAAGCTCTCTTAGACAAAGGCATTCAAAATTCTACTTCTAACACTAGTCTTTTTACTATCAAGCATAATGGTTGCATGATACATTCTTATATATGTAGATGATATATTGATGATCACTGGTGGTCATCCCTCTTATATTCAAAAATTGGTGCAAGATTTAAATGATCAGTTTATTTTAAAAGCCTTTGGTTCAGTCCATTACTTTCTCGAAATTAAAGTACAAGGATAGATCAAGGTCAACATCTAAAGCAGACTAAATATGTGTCCGAGCTTCTTATAAAGACAAAAAAGGTAGATGCAAATGCTTGTTCTACACCTATGGCAGTTGGGACTAAACTCTTCTCTACTGATTGAGCTACCTTCACTGATCCAAGTTTGTACAAAAGCACTATTGGAGCCCTTCAATATGTCACTCTAACTAGACCTAATATTAGTTACATAGTTAACAAATTGAGCCAATTTCTTCAGGCTCCTACTAAATTGCAATGGCAAGCTTACAAGAGAGTTTTAAGGTACTTAAAAGGGTCTCAAAATCATGGTTTACAGCTCAAAACATGCTGCCTTTTTAAATGTTGAATGTTATACAGATGTTGATTAGGGAAGTAACCAGGATGATAGAAGATCCACTAGTGGCTATTGTGTTTATCTTGGTCCCAGCCTCACCCAATAGAGCTTTAGAAAACAGAAACTTGTAACCTTATTCTCCACAGAAGCAAAATATAGAGTACTTGTCCACACAGCCATGGAAGTTGCTTGGTTGAAGAGTATGTTCTTTGAGTTAGGAATACCCTTAAACACTTCACCCATCATATGGTGTGATAATGTTAGTGCAAGAGCTTTGGTAGCAAATCATGTTTTTCATGTCATAACCAAACATATTGAAATAGATGCATATTACATCAGGGATCAGGTTATTGGCAAGAAATTGGGTGTTCAATATGTCTCTTCTAAGTTAAAAATTGTAAACATTCCTACTGAGGCTCTATCTACTACTCAGTTCCAATTTTTGAAGGAAAAGCTCACAGTGGTAGTGGCTCATGTGCCTTAATTAGTGATGGCTCTTGTGTCCTATCTGTTCTTCATGTCCTGCTGAAATAAAGCACAATATTTTGCTTATGCAATTATATAGCAATGCATTATCAGCTCTTGAAGTTCAGCTTTGCCTTGAAGGATGAAGTTAGAGTTCAATCAGATTTCAATGCATTATTAGTTCTTGAAGTTCACTATGCCTTGAATGATGAAGTTAGAGTTTAATCAAAATTATGAGTTCAGTTTAATCAACATTGTGGTCGAAGTTCAGGTTTGCTTGTCAATTTTGCTCAATTATCAAATTTGAAGTTGTTATTAAAGTGAAGTTAATGTATAATCAGTTTTGTGGTTCCAGTTCAACTTTGCACATTGCTCAATTCATTAGCTTCACATATGGATGTGGATCAGAATGTTAAATTTCAAAGACCTCAAGTTATGGAAGATCTTCCCTGTTTGGTTTTAGGGGGAATGTGGATCAAAATGCCAAAATATGAAGATGTAAGGTTATGGAAGGTATTCTCTATTTAGTTTAAGGGGGAATGTGGATCAAAATGCAAGATTACAAAACTACAGAGTCTGTTTTGTAATTCTGTTAAGTGGCATTGTTTTTTACCCATCTCGTTTGTACTTAAAATAGTTAGTCATTGACTAACTTTACCTTTGTTACCTTAAATAAGGCAAAATTCTGTACTTCATTCAATTCAATTAACCAAATTAAAATCCTCTTAATTCTTTGAATCTTCTCTCAAATTGCAGTCTAAAGTTTTCTATCAACATTTCTCTGAAGATTTACAAGGACTTCATACTGTTTCATGCACAATTATTTCTGTTCTTATTCCAGTGTCATGACTCTCTTGTCGATGTGACCGCACTTAGTTAAGTCTGTTTTCACGCATGTCGTGTGGGCACATCAGAGTCCATGTGATGACACGAGCTCAACCAGATATTTATGTACACTTGTTGCGTCTCCATTAGTTGCTAGGATATTATCCTTATATGAGATATGTGCAAGTGGTACATGTGCACTTGTCATTAGCCCATATGTGTACTGGAAACACTCGTTTTGCTTTGTTTATGGTCCTATGAAAGTTTGGTGAAAACTTACCCAAAATAGCTAAACTCATAAGCAACTTGTTGGTTGGTTGGTTGTCCCCTTACACTTGTGAGCAAGTTTTCTAAATATCCGTCTTCTCCAATGCATTTCTTTTAAGCCTGAATATACCTCTGATTATCCTTTGCATATTCTTTAAGGTTTAATTTGTTTTCATTCGAGTTTCATTATGCTTAGGTAGGCTTGAAATACTTCTTTAACTCTTGCTTGTGGAATTTGGTTCCGTTGTTGCTTGCTTGAAGTGGTTCAAGCGGCTGGAGCTGACGTGCGACTTCGGTGATGAACCTTGAGAGGAGCTCAAGGCTGACCAGGTGGTCTCAAGTGTGAAGCTTGCTGTGATGGCTAGATGTTCAACAAAAGAGTGAAGATTGAAGTGTTGTCATAAGCAGGGAGTGTTTTGTAACTTGTGTTTATCTTTAGCTTTGTATTTGAACACAAAAGTGTTGTCATAAGCAAGGAGTGTCTTGCAACTTGTGTTTATCTTTAGCTTTGTATTTGAACACAAGAGTTTTTCATAGTGGATTGGCTTCTTCTAGACTTGATCCCATAGATGTAGGTAAGTTGTCGAACCACGTAAAAATGTGTTGTCTTCTTTATTTGTTACCATGGATGTTTTGCTTATGTTGATGATGATTAAACCAACACATAAAGCACAAATGCACAAGCTAACCCATTTTGCTTAAGTTTTAACAACTTGGTAAAGATTTAAAACTTTCATAACTATTAAAAATATAACAATGAATTGGTCGATTTTCTGGGGTTGCTACAGAGTTGGTGGAATAAAACGTTTAGAATTTGTGTCAAGTGCATATTGCTATAGCGAAATAGGATTCATTATAGCGAATAAAGTTTGCTACATGTTCATTGTAGAAAAGGATTTTCGCTATCAAATTCTAGAAGTTAAATTGTTATAACAAATTCTAGTTTGTCGTAATGATTTTAAGTTTACCATAGTGAGTCCAAGTTCATTCTGCCAAACGTTACTTTGTAAAGTGTCGTTTGTACCTAAATTTTATTATTTCAATCCAAATTGAAGTCATATTATGATAGGGTTTGGGATAGGATCTATTTATATGAGGAATAGAGACCTCCAAAGAACAAGAGACAAAGAGAATAATTGACAAAATTCTTCATTGATAACCACAATCTAGATTTAGGCTATTATATAGCCTAACACTTGACTTCAAATGACTCCCAAAAGGACTCTAATTCCTATTCTAATTACTTAATAGAGTATTTGTAATTCCTATTTTAAAGGATATCATAATTGTAAGATATTCTAAATGCCTAACCAGTACTTATCGCATCCTTTTTGGATTTCTCGATCCTCAATCATCCCATAATCGGGTTCCTAACATTGCCTTCCCCTTCAGATCAACCTTTTCCTCAAGGTTGTAGAGTACTACAGCATAAACCATCACTGTTGTTGAAGCCAAGACCTCTAATCGTGAACAACAATAAGAAATCAGTTGGCGCAAGTGAGGGCCAAGGCAATAAAGAGACATCCAAAGTTCCACCGCTAGGGTAAAAAATTAACACATTAAAGAGAGACTCCCTTTGCACACCAGGTAAATACAAGAGAAGATGATGAACCGAATTGAGTTCCTATCAAGGATAAGCTTTCCTAGTGACGACTTCAGAGATTGTGCCAAGGATGCTGTGATAGGCGACTCAAAGTGGAGAGTCAGGTAGCACTGCCAAAGAGAGAGCGGGGCGCATGGAGGCTCGGTAAGGCAGGTTTTTGGTGGTGGAGGATTGTTTTTATTAGGACCAAGAGGAACCAAGGGAAGGTCAAAGACAGGCTGGTGGTCAGTGACAACCGCAACATAATCGAAAGAATGGCTGATCGAGCCCACTTGAGAAATGACTTTCGGTTCTAGGGAAAAGACTGTTGATTGTGGTTGCCGTATGACTTTATCCAATTGGGATTCCAACACTAGGAGTTGCTGGGTAATTTCATTGAGAAGACCATCCATTGAGTCAAGTTTTGCACCTTGAAAAGACTGAATAGCTGTCAACTTAGTTACCTAGTCTTCTAGATCTTCCAGAGTGCAAAGTCGAGGTCTATTTGTATGCACGCATTTCACCAACTGCCCTTGATAATCCACAATTTCTAAGGGTCCAAAATGAAACTCCAAGGCTTGCAAAAAGGAATTCCAAGAACGAATTTGTCTATTGGAAGACATCCAACGATATCAAAAAAGAGTTGGTCTATCCATGTGAAATGAAGAACAGATCAATCATTGTTTAGATGGTGTGTCAAGGTTATTGAAAAATTATTCAACCTTAAATGTCCATCTCGCCAGATCTAAACCATCAAATCATGGCAAAGTGATCGAAATGGGTTGAAAGATGTTGCTACTGTGTTAAATTTAGTCACTTGATCGTCCAAAGTACATATTTCATCTGCCATGGAAAAAGAATGAGAGTACCAATGATAGGGTTTGGGAAAAGTTCTGTTTATATAAGGAACATAGACCTCCAAGAACAAGAGACAGAGAGATTAATTGACAAAATTCTTTATTGACAACCACAATCTAAATTTAGGCTATTATATAGCCTTACACTTGACTTCAAGTGACTCCAAAAAAGACTCTAATTCCTATTCTAATTGCATAATAGAGTAATTGTAATTCCTATTTTAAAACATATCATAATTGTAAGATATCCTAAATGCCTAATAAGAACTTATCGTATCCTTTTTGGGTATCTCCTCAATCATCCCATAATCGGGTTCCTAACATATTCTCAAGGAAAATAGTGGAACTTCTGATACACTATATAAATGTAATTTTCATCCCTAAAAGTAAGTAACAATAGAGTGATTAGTGTATGGCAAGTGAACGAGAATTGCAGCACAATAAACTCATTTTCAAGAGAGAGCCAATAGAAGTAAAAACTCTAGGATAGCCTCCATTGATTGACAATGAGAGAGCCTTTGTAATCAAGAGTTGAGTGATTTTTAAGATTGTTCTCTTTTTCATTCATAGTGAAACATTCTTCATACCTTCTCCGTGGACGTTACCCAAGGTGAATCACATATATTTTGTATTCGATTAAATCCCACTTAAATTTTCTCTTATTTGTCAAGACAGTTGATTTGGTCCTTTAGTGTTTTTCCATTGCGTTTATTTTAAGTTAAAGTTGGTATTTGACTATATCAATTTTATAACATCATTCAAGTGGAAAATTGAATATACAACGTGTTAATAATATATCATTGAATTGTTGAGTATTTTACTTGGGGGTGGGTGATCAACCTTTGCAGCATGTTCAGCCAGTGGTGGACGCAAACCCAAAATTTATTAAAAAAAAAAAAAAAAAAAAATATTGAGATTCTAATATAATTATATATTTTTGTTTCCTGTGAAATACCTATTTCAGCCCTTCCTGATTTTGTTTGAAATTTATAGACATAAACATTTTGGGCATTTATCTTTGGATGGCATTTTTCATGCTTTAAATAAAATTTTCTCATTATTAGAAAGGGACAAATTGTTTAATCAATTGGAAATTAAGAATTCGTTTCTCCATTCTTGTACTTTTGTCATTATAGCTTTCACTTATATAACATTTAATTAATAATTTATTAATTTATATGATTAAATAATATATCAGTTAATTAATAAATTTTAGTGATCACAAGCATATTAATTTATCGAGATTTAACTGTATACAATAGTGGTAGGTTAGTTTAACAGTTATTTACTTATAGTTTTTGAATTCTAAATTTATAAAATCATAGAAAATTGAAAAAAACAAAAACTAGTAAAATAGAACTAAAAAAGGGTTGAATTATAAAACTTAAAATTTTTAAAATCAAATAAAATTTAAAAAAAAAGGAAAATAAAAATAGAGAAACTCATTTAGATCTAAATTTTAAAAAATATATATATAGAAATTAGAAAATAGAAATTTATTCAATTTCTCAATCCTATACTTCAAACCCAAAGGTGTTGTAATAATTTTTTTTAAACTCTCTTTTACCATTATTGTCATACTAGGGTGTTTTTATTTTTACTTCGCATGTATTGTTGTATTCATGTTTTTCTTATTTGAATTGTGTTTCATTCTTTTTAAGGTTCAAAATTTTGTCATAAAATATGTATATCAATGTAAAAGTTTAATAAAAAACTGTTTGAGAAAAGAAATTATATTGTTTCACGATCCATTTTTAGAGAATGTATTAAAAATGTGAAAATCAAGAGAGGGGCAATTGCCCCTCTCCCCTCTCTTGTCCTTGCTTGCATCATACCTCCGTCTACAAGGATCGGCCGCATAAGGTTGAAATCTTCGTCATGCCACTGGGCTCAACCCTTGAACTAAAACCCAAGCCTTTTACCCTAATTAACAAAATTACAATTTAGTTTACCTAATGCCAAGAATTGAGCTCCTAGTAAGGACGTTTTTAAATAATTTTTAAGGAAATGTTTCAGTCCAATGATGATGAATCTAATTATGTTTTAACATGGTCCTCAAAATGTAATATATATTGAAATTTACGATATGAAAATTCTTCCTTCTCAACTACATACGCTCTTTGTTGAAGTGAAAGAGATTGAAGATTAGCTCAGCTTCCGTGTAGCCAAGGTGTAAGCTGCTATAAAAGCAAAAATTGTTGTAGATGTTGTTAAGTTAATTCTACAATACACTTCAATTCAGCTCAATTTTCTTTTTCTTTCATTGCTTCACTCTTAAACATTATTAATTCAATAATTTTATTGAATAAGATAAACATATATTTGTAATTTTAACTGTAAGCACCTTTATTAACGTAATGAACCACACACGACATAGTACATTAAAACCGCTCAATAGACAAATAATAACAGACTTGGGAAACAAAGATAACACCAATGAACTAGTCCCAAATAAAACCGACAACACAATATAATAAACAAAGCTTTAGTTAAACACAAAAGGAAATCAGAACCAAGATGAATTTCACTCACTAATTAAAGTTTACTCCTTGTCTTCCCCAACTGTGATTTTACGGATTTATTTGTAAGTCCTTCGAGATACTCCTTCAAATTATGCGACTCAGGTATTATGTCATGAAGTTGAAGCCCATCCATTAAATTGAATAAGGCTGACTTGTGACTCTTAATTCTTAACTTCATTCCCACTTTTTTGTATGAAATTTCGAAAGGAGGAAGATCAGTAACAATGTCTAATCTGTTTTCAATGCGCAAGAGATGAAGATTGCTGAGTCCATTGAATATATTCCTGAATCCTTCGTTTCCGACCTTCGGGCTTGCAAACACAAAGGCTGTGACCATGCATGTTTTGTTCGATCTTGTGCGCTTATTAAAGTTATTGGCAACTATGTCAGTGGCGTTCAACGTTGCAAGCGCTGCACCCAGACTATGACCTGCCACTGTTATACTGATTTCCTCGTTTACGTACGCAGGCTTATTCACCAGTATCTTAACTGTATTCAGCACCTACATAAATATAGCCATAATAGAAACATATATCAAGAAAATAGAAAATATAGAAACCGGTAATCATTTTTTTATTTTTTGGTTGTGTTTTTACCTGGTCTCTGGCACTCAATTTATTGGATGAGGGTTCGCTATTTGGCGACGTGTAGATTGAGAGAAATCCTCTGTGCACTTGTGGATCATGGGTGTTCCCAAAAATGTTTGAAGCTGATGTTTGATCGAATTGAAAATTTTTGAACCACTCAGCCAGAGAATTAGTTCCCCTCCAACAAATCAAAATGTCTCTCCTTCCTAAAACTCTTTTTCCTTCATCTGTAGCCACAGCCACATAACCAAACCAAGCAGATTGGTCCTCAACAATCTCATCGACCAAGGAAGGAACATCTGACATTGCATAAAAATAGTCTGTCACCGTGTATAATTTGCCCAACTTGTCTGTTTCCATGAAAACTTTAGAAAATAAATCTTCCTTTTGGTAAGCAGGAAGTCTTTCATCTTCATGGTTAACCGAGTCATAAACAGCTTGAACTCCTTCACCATAGAGTTTTATATAGCTTGAGAGATCACCGTTGAGAGGTTTCAAAAGACCCTCCCAATTCTTCTCACCACTAAGCTCCTTCCAGTTAGCCATCAATCTTCTTTTCGTTTTGCTTTTTGTTGCTCTACTATTTGTGAGGATACACTTATACTGCATGCTATTTATAGAAAAACGCAGCGCGCAAATTTGTTTTTCTTTATTTTATTTGTTTTAGGGAATTCGTGTTTGATTAATGAATTGTTCTGAAATTAATTACTACATAATAAAAATCAATGAAGAAAAATTCAAAGAAAAAAAAAGTCATTAAACTTGAAATAGGGCTGGCTGATGAAGGTGTGGGAAAGAGTATTCTAACTCTTCGCCACCCACATTGGATGAATTGATAAATTATATTTATTTTATTTTATTTTACTTGTAATTGAAGATTATTGGAAACTTGTAAGTAACAAAACTTGTACATCAAGAAACGGTGAAAACAAACCTTATGCTTGTACAATCAATGACATAAGATTTGGAAGAATAGACTTGTTAAAATCAAATGTAATGAACTTGTAAGGAGCAGTCAAACAAATAGAAAACATGAGTTAAAAAACAAAACTTGTAATGAAGAATCTAAGGCTTGATATAAACAATTCAATTACATATGACTTGTAACAGTAAATCTAATAGACTTAGTAATATCAAACAATAGGACATTTGGTAAGAACAACTATATTAGACTTATAGTCATTAACATGTGACTTTGAATTTATAATTTAGAGGAGATATATTATGGACCAAATCGAAGTAATTTCTTCTTTCTTTCATTCATACGTGGAAACTTCCCTCTAAGGAATTTTTTTTTTTTTTTTTTTTTGGGTTAAAATTAATATAATCGAGAACATGCTTTATCATCATTGGATTTATTATATTAGACCGACATGATTTTTCCAAGACTAATAGTATATATTCATAATCCTAACAAATTAATATTAGGACATCTTGATTAGAGAATTATTATTATTATAATTATTATTATACATACAGTAAAACATCTCTCTAGTCATAATGATGGGACTAATTAATTTTATTACTATAAGAAGGTTGTAACTTAATAGAGGTATAGTTGCAAAATTTTCTTATTTCATAATTCATGTTTTAGTGGTACAATATTAGGGTTTTAATTCATGTTTTAACAGTATAAGGTTTTAATTTAGCGCTTTAATTGTCTGCTTTTGAAACAGATAGAAGATCGTATCTTAGAACCAACAAAAATAAGAGTCCTTGATGGAATTGTATTTGTAATTATTGTATGGTCCATTGATGTGAAGCCACAGATAATTACCAATTATTTTAAGCATTGCAAAATTAAGACCCCCGATATCGGTGAATTGTAAGTTACAAATAAAGTGGATGAGGAGAATCAAAGAATCATTGTAGAATTGAGTGATCAGAATTCGGCAACTTCAATATATTAATTGAATGGATATTAATGTCTTCCTCAATCATTCAAATGAGTAACAAGTCATGTATATTTTAACTGAAGAAGAAATTATTGCTACAATCAGACAAGAAGAGAAATGAAATAATAATAAGGATAATAGTACAGAAATATAAAAAGTTTCATGCCAAGAAACTCTAAACATGCTTGAGAAGTTAAAAATGTTTTGCCTTCAATAAGAAAATGTCAATGCTAGTGAGTAATGTGCCTACAAGTTAAAAGATGTGGTAACAACTCTAAAGAATAAATCATTGTCCTAAACAATTTTAGATAAATATTTTTATTTCATTTTAGACCTTTAATGTAAGATAACATATTTTTTTTTGCAATATACAGATAATTATTATTATGTGGAGGCAACTTTCCTTAAGACGGGAATTAAAAAAATTATAACTTATTACAATGTAGAGTTTATTCTTATTTATAACTATCTCAAATTGAGAATATAATTTTTTATGACTATGTAGAGTTTATTTATGTATAGAGTATCCGTAGAGAGGTTTTACTATATATATATATATATAATAGATATATATATAATATATATATATATATATATATATATATATATATATATATTTCTTTATGTTGTTAATTTGATTTTATTGTATTATTTATGAATCATTTTGCTACAAAAGTTGAAACTTTATTTTCTTCAAATTTTCAACTATATTAAATGGCAAGACTTGATCACATCTATCAAATTACTTTTCTAACGAGTAAAACGGATTAGAAAAATATGGACCTTTCAAATTATTTGCTGATTCAATTTCCTTATTCAATTCATCTTTGATAAATTCCTATATGCGTCAACCTTGGACTCTTTCCTGAGTTTTACAAATAAAAATAACAATAAAGAATTCACTTTTAGTTTGAGTCTTAGAATAGAGAAAAATATTATAAAGCACAAATTAACCAAATTTATATATTTATATGTTATTTTATGTGTATAAAAATTTACATTTACATGTAGAATTAGATTGGAAATTAATTCTTTCGATTAGTTGCCCAGAAACTGATTAAAGAATCAGAAAATTATTATGTTGCCTAGTGAAGTCAACTGGGACAAAGAAGAAGTCTTATTATTCATGAAGAAACAATATCAAAAAAGAAAGGCATCGAAATTCGCGTTGGCGGCGTCAAAGTCCAACCCCGGAGAGATCGTCGAAAACTTGTTGGCCTAGTAGCCTTGAAAAACAAGTACAAATATTCTAGATGATAATGATCCTTTAATTAATATTTACAAGAGTTATCACCTTATCCTTTAAAATTGATTTCTTCAATAACTTGAAACAGATGTCTTTGTCAAATATACTAGTAATTCTTAAAACTGATTTCTTAGTCAGAATGTTATATTGTCGGGGTTTTCTGTACGAATGTATAATTTAAAACCTGGTCTTTGTTTATCGATATATGTCTGGTTGTTTATTGATACCGAACTGCATGATCTCTGGGAAACGAGTAACAATTGACTTTGGTCATGTAAGTAGTTATGAGAAAGCTTAAACCCAAATCCCGTGGGAGTGAATGTAATTTTCACCAAAATTTTCCACCCAAGATTTGCCATTACTACATTTTCCACCCATAAACATTGAGAAAAACAATTTCCCGTCCATCGTAATCGCCGTCAATGGAATATGTTACTTAACAAGGGGTAAAGCTATGAAATCTATAATACCCTTTACTATTTGACTTTATAATTTTTAATGAGGTTGAATAACTTTTCCCACCCAAACTTCATTAAATGTATTTTTCACCCCTAGTTTGGTTTATATTGATTTTTAATTCTTGGAATAATAAATTTAAAAATAAATTCAGTTACTGTAATAAAAATATTCAGAAAATAAAAAATTAAAATAAAAAAATAAAAAACACAAAAAAAAAAGTTAGCTAGAACTGCATCTAGTTGGGTGAGATTTTGATTGATTTGCACTCGATTGGGTGCGACTGCGACTGATTCACACTATATGGGTGCGATCCCAATCGAATCGCATCTAGCTGGGTGCGAATCAATCGAAATCGCACCCAATCGGGTGCAAATCTTGCTGAATCACACCTGGCCAGGTGGAAATTAGTTGGAATTGCACCCAACAAGGTGTGAATCGACCTGAATCACACCTAGCTATTTTGGCCAACTTTTTTTTGTTTCAGTTTTTTTAATTTTCTTAATTTTTAATTTTTGGATTTTTCTCCTTTTTTATAATTTTTCAGTTTTTTTGGAAATTATATTTTATATAATTTCATAAAATATATACAATTTTAATGACATATTGTTTTGTAGTTTTATAAATATTTAATTGACATATACTATTAAAATTTTTAAAAATAATATATACAATTTTAATTTTTTTTTAGTAAGACACATACTTTAAAAGTGAAACCTCCATTGTGATTATAGAAATTAAGGATAGGGATTTAAATGGGTAATTTCCGAGTTCCTGTAGGTCATTTTATGTGTTTGTAATTTAAGTGTGTAAGTAAAATTAACTTGTGCGAACTAACAAGAATGCCCTGTTACTGTCAAAACTAACGTCTAGATTTAGTTATGGGTGGAAAATGTAATTACGGCAAATGTTAGGGGAGAAAAGTCATTCACTCAATCCTGTGGGAACCAAATAAAGATATGACCACCTGACTGAACACTTAGGGCATGTTTGGTTGGAGGTAATCCCCAATTATTGAGGTAATATCATCTTTATTGCTTGATTACCATGTTTGGTTGTCAAATAATATAAGATTCCCTTAATCTGAAACCAATGTATTTACTATTGGTAATATAGGAGGTAATCTAATTACCTCTATTTTCTTAAACATTTTAAGATTACTTGGTAATCTTATTTTTGTTACAATTTTATCGTTAACTATTAAAATATTTAGACAATAATGCCCTTACTTTAAAAACAGGTTACAAAAATACTAATAGACTATTTTATCCTTATATACAAAATTTTAGGTTATAAATGTCCTTGCGCTTTAAAAAAATTACCTAAGGATGGTGGCTAGATCTAGCCATCACCACCATCGACCACTGAACACCGGCACTGGAACGGCATACGACTTGCTACATCTGGCCGTTTTCGGCCAGATATCTAGTCGAAAACTACGAGATCATCGTAGATCTGATAAAAAACAACCATATTGATTTTGGCCATTTTCGACCAGATCTACAGCTTTTGGCCGTAGTTAACAACCAAATGGCCAAATTATGGTTGTCAACAGTCAGAACTCTAGCCGTTAATGACGGCTAGTTCTATCCATAGATCTAGTCGGAAATAGCCATATTGATGCACGACTGGCAAGTTCTGGCCGATCTTGCGCTGTTACGACCACTTCATCTGCTAGCGATGGTGGCAGGCAGCGGGCAGTGTTTGAGGTGGATCGGGGTGTTTTGTTAAGTTTTAAACTTTTTTTGTTACTGAGGTGTTTTAGCAATATCTCAAACATAAGGGGTTAAAAAACTATTCAAAAAGTAATAATAAAAACAATATTATATTAATATTTAAAAACAAAGGCAATTTAGTAAATTATATAACATACCTATCAATTTATTCCTCCCAACCAAACATATTAATATAGCATAACCACCAATTTATTCTAACCAACTAAATATATTTTTCTAAACATTCCCAATAATCTTTAAGGTAATCTATCTTTCTATTAATATGACATTCCTAGTAATACAATATTCACTAAACTAAACACACCCTTATGGATATACCTCACTCTTGCATGGTATAAATTTTATTTTATTTTATTTTTTTAGTTCCTTTTACAAATCTTGGTGTAACAAGATAAATGTATTTAGAAACTCAAATTAAAGGAAGACACTTTGCCATGAGGGACTTAAATGTTCTTACACCTCAAAACTATTACATGAATATATCTAATACGAGTTTCCCAATTTCTTGATTCCACATAAATTTAATTTATAGGATATAAATAAAATTTAAGACATTGAAATTATTAATTTTGGCATCTGGAAACCATATAATATGTGTTTGTTTGAACATTTGCAATTCCAATTCATTGATTGTCACTACAGAGTTAAAAGCCTTATATAGAGAGGATACAATCTACGAAATCTCCTAATTATGTCAATTATAATATACAGACATCATTAGAAGATTATATGATATCAAGAACAATATGAGTATCCTAAAACTAACAAAATAAGAATATTACGAAATATTAAGGAATCTCGACACTCCCCCTCAAGTTGGTGCATAGCGCATAGATGTCACACATGTCCAACTTGTCTAAAACCTATGAGATATACATTTAGAGGCAGCCTTTGTAAGAATGTCGGCCACTTGATCCCTTAATCAAATCTTAGGCAATTCAATAATCTTTTCATCTAGTTTTTCTTTGATGAAAAATTTATCTACTTCAACATGTTTCGTACGATCATGTTGAACTGGATTGTGAGCAATAGCACATGTTGTTTTATTGTCATAATATAACTGAAGTAGTTGATTAGGTTGATAGCCCAAATCTTGTAAGAGAAATCTTAGCCACAAAGCTTCACAAATCTCAAGTGTCATTCCTCTAAATTCTACTTCAGCGCTTGAGTATGCTACAACATTCTGTTTTTTGTGTCTCCACGTGACTAGATTACGACCTACAAGATTAATATCACACCTACAAGATTAATATCATAATCCTAACAAATAAATATAAGGACATTCCGATTAGAGAATTATTATTATTATTATTATTATTATTACTATTATTATTATTATTATTATTATTATTATTATTATATTGTTAATGTTGTTAATTTGATTTTATTGTATTATTTATGAATCATTTTGATACAAAAGTTGAAACTTTATTTTCTTTAAATTTTCAATTATATTAATATGCAAGGCTTGATCACATCTATCAAATTATTTTTCTAACGAGTAAAACAGATTAGAAAAATATGGACCTTTCAAATTATTTGCTGATTCAATTTCCTTATTCAATTCATCTTTGATAAATTCCTATATGTGTCAAACTTGGACTCTTTCCGAGTTTTACAAATAAAAATAACAAAGAATTCACTTTTAGTTTCAGTCTTAGAAAAGAGAAAAATACTATAAAGCACAAATTAACCGAATTTATATATTTATATGTTATTTTATGTGTATAAAAATTTACATTTAAATGTAGAATTAGATTGAAAATTAATTCCCCCGCTTAGCTGCCCAGAAACTGATTAAAGAATGAGAAAATTATTATGTTGCCTAGTGAAGTCAACTGGGACAAAGAGCAAGTCTTATTATTCTTGAAGAAACAATATCAAACAAGAGAGGCATGGAGATTCGCGTTGGCGGCGTCAAACTCCAACCCCGGAAAGATCCTCGGAAACCTGTTGGCCTAGTAACCTTGAAAAACAAGTACAAATATTCTAGATGATAATGATCCTTCAATTAATATCTTAAGTAGGGATATGACATACAATTTATCACTTTATCCTTTAAAATTGATTTCTTCAATAACTTGAAACAGATGTCTTTGTCAAGTATACTAATTCTTAAAGCTTGAATGCATAGTCTTTGTTTATTGATATTTGACTCTGGTTGTTTATTGATATCGAACTCCGTGATCTCTGGGAAACGAGTATTTTACTTGACAGGGATAATACCATTTACTATTTGACTTTATAATTTTTAATGAGGTTGAATGACATTTTTCCACCCAAACTTTATTAAATATATTTTTCACCCCTAGTTTGGATTATATTAATTTTTAATTCTAGGGATGGTAAATTTTAAAAAAATTTAAAATTATAAAATTATAAAAATTGAAAAACTGGAAAAAAAAATAGCTATTGAAATTGCACCCAATTGGATGAGATTTTGATTGATTCGCACTTGATTCGGTGCGTTTGTGATTGATCCACATCTAGCCGGGTGCAAATCAATTGAAATTGCACTGAGCCAGGTGTGAATTTGGCTGAATCACACTTGGCCAACTGCAAATCAGTCGAAATTGCACCCAACAGGGTGTGAATCGACGTGAATTGCACCCAGCTATTTCAGCCAACTTTTTTTTTTCAGTTTTTTTTTAATTTTCGGATTTTTCTCCTTTTTTAAAAATTTTCTGTTTTTTTCTATGTTTTAAAACCCAAATCGAATTGGCTGGTCAGACCTATCGAACCAAGACCTGGCAGCCTCTCTTGTTCGGTTCAGGTCTTCGGGGTTTTTACTATTTTTCAAACTTGCAGGGACTAGCTTGTAATTTTTAGGGGTGTTTTCACAATATTTCATAATATTAGCAACTAACATAATTGTTTAGGGAATTTTTTACATTAATTAAAATCTCAAGGCCTAATTCTAATTTTTTAAGGGTATTTTTAATATACTAAAATTTAACGGACTAATTTGTAATTTTTTAAAACTATTTTTATTGCTCACGTCACTAGTCCAACCGATCAACTCGTGACCTGGTCACCTTGCCAAGTCTCACAATGGGTCGGGTTTTAAAACAGTGCTTGTTTTTTTGGAAATTATATTTTATATAATTTCGTAAAATATATACAAGTTCAATGAAATATTTTTTTTGTAGTTTTATAAATATTTAATTGACATATACTACCATAATTTTTAAAAATTAAAAGTGAAACCTCCATTGTGATTATAGAAATTGAAGATAGGGATTTAAATGGTTAATTTCCAAGTTGTTGAAGTCCTTTTATGTGTTTGTAATTTAGGGGTGTAAGTACAGTAACATTAACTAGTGCAAACTGACAAGAATGCCCTTTTGTTGTTAAAACTAACGTCTAAATTTAATGATGGATGGGAAAATGTAATTACGGCAAAATTTAGCTGGGAAAAGTCATTCACTCAATCCTGTGGGAACTACATATAGCTATGACCATTTGGCTAAACACTTATGAATATACCTCACTATTGTATGGTATAACTTTTTGTTTTTTTAATTCTTTTTACAAATCTTGGTGTAACAAGATAAATGTATTTTGAAACCGAAATTAAAGGAAGACACTTTGCCATGAGGGACTTAAATCTTCTTACACCTCCAAAACTATTACATGAATATATCTAATATGAGCTTCTCAATCTTCTTGATTCCACATTAATTTAATTTATGGGATATGAATAAAATTTAAGACATTGAAATTATTAATTTTGGGATCTGGAAACCATATAATATGTGTTTGTTTGAAGAAGTGTATTTCCAATTCATTGATTTTCACTAAAGAGTTACAAGCCTTAAATGGAGAGGATATAACCTATGAAATCTCCTAATTATGTCAATTACAATATACAGACATAATTAGGATATTATAAGATATCAAGAACATTATAAGTATCATAAAACTAACAAAATAAGAAGATTATGAAGTATTCAGGAGATCTCAACACTCCCCCTCAAGTTATTGCGTAGATATTACACATGCCCAACTTGTCTAAGACCTGTGAGAATATACGTTTAGAAACAACCTCTGTAAGAATTTCGACCAATTGATCTTCTCATGCAATTCAATAATCTTTTCATCCATTTTTTTTAATGAAAAATCTATCTACTTCAACATGTTTCGTATGATCATGTTGAACTGGATTGTGAGTGAAGGATTTTAAGAATTGAAGAGGAAGAAAAACAGAGGAACAAACCAGGAAAAACAAAGTAAAGACGGGAAGAAAGAAAAGCTTCTGGAAAAATGTATTTCACTTTATTTTCAGTTACAAAGTCTTAAAACAAAACAGTGGTCAACTAATATATAGTGACCTCTTCTTACAAAACGCAGCGTTTTTATAGTTGTCTTAAAACATTGCGTATCAATTGGTTGAATACAAGACTACTTCACTCATCACAATATTTCCCCTTAAACAAGACTACTACTCAAGTCTGTCACTCATCACAACATCTCCCCTTAAACAAGACTACTTCTTAGATCTCTACTGAGCTACTTAACTCATCACAATAGTGAGTAATATCACACACTGCTTTATTGTCACAATATAACTTGATTTGTTGATTAGGTTGATAGTATAAATCTTGTAAGAGAAATCTTAGCCACAAGGCTTCATAAATCCCAAGTGTCATTCCCCTAAATTCTGCTTCAGCATTTGAGCGTGACACAACATTTTATTTTTTGCTTCTTCACATGACTAGATTACTACCTAAAAAAAGTGAAATAACCAAAAGTCGATTGCCTGTCATCCATTACTCCAACCCAATCAGCATCAGTATATGCATTCACATTTTGGTAGTTTTTATTTTTAGTAAATAGGATTCCCTTTCCAGAAGCATGTTTTAAATATCTCAAGATGCATGTAATTGCGTTCATATGTTGTTCTCCAGGATTATGCATGAACTGACTGACTATACTCAATGTATAGTCAAGATCTAGCTTACTATGGGATAAGTACATCAATCTTCCCACAAGTCTTTAGTATCTCCCTTTTTCAATTGGTATTTGATTGGTCTCGACTCCCAATTTCAAATCTTCTTCAATTGGTGTATCATCTTGTTGACATGCTGACATACCAGTTTCCTGTAGCACATCCAAGGCATACTTCTTTGTGATAGAAAGATACATTTGTTAGATCAAGACACTTCGATTCCAAAAAAATATTTCAAAGAACCTAGGTCTTTCATCTCGAATTCCTTTGACAAGTACGTTTGCGGAGCCTTCCTTTCTTCTACATCATTTCCTATAACCACCATATCATCCATATATACAATAAGTGCAGTGATCTTTTGTTGCTGTTTTTAAAGGAATAGTGTGTGATCTGAATTGCTTTGGTGTGAACCTCCCAAACCATGCCCTCAGAGATTGCTTCAACCCATACAAAGATTTCTTTAACTTAATACCTTTTGACTGTGCTTTTTTGGTGAAATACATGTTAGAATAAGTGCCTTAGAGCCAATCAATTATTGTATAATTGACTTTCTGAAATAATATTTATTAATCAATAAAATGCAATATCATTAGAATAGGTGCCCTAGAGAATAGATGCCCTGGAGCCAATCAATTATTGTATAATTGACTTTCTGAAATAATATTTATTAATCAATAAAAGGCAATATCATTTAAATCATAATTGTGTGTATTGACATATGTCCTTAGGATGGTAGAACTATGACAAGGGTATCAAGTGTTTCAAATCTTGATAGTGAGAATCCTATGATTACATATGGTGGCATTCTAGAAATATCCGTAGCCCCAATATTATTCTTACCAAGGACATAGATAATACGGCAAGGCTATCATACTGTTGAACGACCCTGTTGAAATAATGACTGATTTCACTTGTCAAGGTTGTTTTCTGATAACCTAGTGTGACACATGAGTGCTTGATGTAGGCAAGTTCACTGGATAGGCCCACCAAAGGATTCCATATGGATGGTAACCCCATTGCCCATAGAATAAATCCTCTAACTAATGGTGGTGTATGTGATCCTTAGACTTGAGATCACCAGAGCGCCTTGTGCATCGATTGATATAGTTTGACACCAGCCTAACATAGTTTTATTCAGAGCTATCAATAAGGTAGTGATTGGCTGCATTGAGAAATGTATCAAGACGATGCTGAATCAACAAAGGATTCATCACTCTCGAGTACGAGAGAAGTTATCTCACGATGCAATTCAGTGAATGACAATGACATTAAAGCTATAGCCATAGTGGGATTGAGTTGTTACTCAATCCAATTTATTATTCCGATCATTGGTCTAGTAACTGAATACAAAGATATCAAAGATAACTGAGGTTGACACCATTTTTGTACCTCAGCCTTGATGAGATAATAGATGATGAAAGGATTCGGTGTGCACAGTAACCATATCGTTGATAGGCAAGTTGTTTCGCTGAATTCGAATCTATCGGGTGGCCATGATGCCTTGCTAGAGGTTAATTTTGGTATGTGTTAGTGAGACGATTCATTGGTGTCAATCGTGAGACTACTCACTGCCGATATAATGAGGAGCCTTCGGGTCACATACATAGAAGACAGATTAAGAATGAATTGGAGAGAAAGGGTATTTTTGTCATTTGTGATGAAAGGGTATTTTCGTCATTTATGATGGAAAGGATATTTTCATCTTTTGAGATGAATGGGCATTTTGGTAATCTCATCGTGCAATTAAATTTGCTGAAGTCATTGCCTATATTTAATTTCATATTGAAATTAAATTGGTGAGATTATGTATTTAAATATGTTCATATATTTAAATATTATATATATATACACTATTTAATATTAATATTTGATGATATTAATAAAGGTAATATATGAATATGAAAATCATATTTGAATAAGATGCCATGTGGATTATTACCTTGTTTAGTAATGAGGATTTACTATTCTAGTCATGGAATAAATTTATTCCTAACTAGATTTGGGTTTTAATTTTTGTTGCATATAAAAGGCAAATTAAAATTAAAATAAAATTAATTAAATCCAAGCCACTCACTCTCTCTCTCTCACATTTTTCACTTGGTGGAGAAGAGAATTTTTCTTGAAAAAAAATTATGCATCCTTTTTACTTGTGTGTGTTGCTAGCTCTTGAGACCGCAAGTTGATTGCCATCCTGTCTTCGTGTGGATACCGAGAGTTCACTCTTATCTTAGAGTGAGAGTGATTTGTATCGATTGAAGGAGCCTCCAAATGCTGGTATGAAATCTGGAAATTTTATATTCAATATTATTTCATATATAAATAACGTAAATCGGGTGTAAGGTTCTTGGGTTCAATGTTGTTGTTGGGGATTTTATTTTTAATTTCTGCTGTGCAAACCCCATCAGCGACTAACAATACACACTAGTGGAAGATTCATATAGATCTCTTCTAATTCTCCATGTAGGAAAGCATTATTCACATTGAATTGTTGTAATGGCCAATCAAGGTTTGTAGCTAAAGATAATAAGACACGTACTATGTTGATTTTAACTACGGGTGCAAATGTCTCTGTATAGTCTATCCCTTGGGTTTAGGTGTACCTTTTTGCTACTAGTCTAGCTTTGAATCTCTTGATTGTACAGTCAATTTTATACTTCACAGTGTAGACTTGTCGACATCCAACAGTCTTCTTTCTTGGTGGACGATCAACAAGTTCCCATGTTTCATTCTTGTGTGATGGTCTCGTCTCTTCATTCATAACAGCTTTCCATTTTGGATTAGATAAAGCTTTCTGCACACTGTTAGGAATAGATACAACAAATAATTAATTTACAAATGACAGATTTGATTCTGACAGACGATGGTTAGACACATAATAACTCATGGGGTATTTAACCTTACTAAATAGTTCAGGTTCATATGTTGGTTTAGGAATCTTTCTAGTACTACATGATAGTAACTGTTTCCTAATTGGTTCAGACTCCAAATCAAGAACATTCTCATCAAGAGATGGTGGCATAGGAGATGGTCGTGGCACATCAGGTATGAGGGATTCGGATGGATTTGGAATTGCCTCTATATTTTCATCACCCCTTTCATCTTCTTGTTGATCAACATGCCTATTTTATGAGTCATGGTCTTCCACATCTTGAACAGTATAGTTAAGAGTCTGAATTTCTTCTTAACAATACTCCCATTGAAGTTCAGACTCAGAAGAAAAATACATCAATTTTTCATGGAAAACAACATCCATAGTCATAAACATCTGTTGAGTTAGAGGATGATAACATGGATACATCTTTTGATGAACAACATACCCAACGAAAACACATTTCAATGCATGAGGGGACAACTTGTTGTGTTGATATTTATGGAGGCGATACAACAAAAAACATAAGGCGATAAGTTTGGGATTGGTGTGGCATTCATTGGTTTACCAAAGCATGAAAAGGTGCCTGCAACCCAATAGAACTAAAGGGTGCCCAATTGATTAGGTAGGCTACAAAAGTAAGTGCTTCTTCCCAAAAAGATAACGGCATTTGAGCTTCTATTAATGAGACACGAACAACCTCCAATAAGTGCCCATTTTTTGCTCAGCAACACCATTTTATTAGGCTGTGTTAAGACAAGTAGTCTGATGAATAATACCATGTGTGGCCAAGTACTGCTGAAGATTCGAACTTTGATATTCTCCTCCGTTGTCACTTTGGAAGACCTGAACCTATGCCTTATACTGCATATGAAACATTTTGTGAAGTCTCTGAAATATCAAATTAACCTCCCCTTTGGATTTCATTAGACATACCTAAGTCATCCTTGTATTGTCATTAATAAAAGTGACAAAATAACAAGATGCACCTAAAGCAGTAACTTGTGATGGCCCCCAGACATCCGAATGTATAAGCATGAAAGGACTTGGACTTTTGTTTAATGTTATTGGAAATAAGACTTGATGGCTTTTTGATAATTCACAAATGTCACTATGGAAGTTACTGATATCATTTTTTTTTTCAAACAAACTTGGAAAAGTTTCTTTAAGTAACCAAACAAAGCGTGTTTGAGGCACCGGTGCCATAACAAGATGTCGGATTTCTGTTTATCCCTTTTAGAGTAATCTACTGTCAAAGCCTACTGTAACATGGCAGAACTTTGTGATTCTATTTCCAAGTAATACAATTGCCCCCGTCAAATATCTCAACAAATTGTCTGCTTTGTTTGAATGCTTTTAAACTCATAAAATTCAAGCAGAAAAATCAGCACACAAGATAAGGCTTTGGTTATTTTGGAGACTAACAACAAGTTATAATTCAAGGATGACACAACTAACACATAATCTAATTGTAAAGTGTTTTTGAGGGTTAATGATCCTTCTCTAATGAGTCGGATGAACTCACCATTGGCAATAGAAACAAATTTTTGGGAGGATATTTTAAGATTAGAAACATGCACAGAATCAAATGTCATATGATCGGTACCACCAGAAATCATTTATTCATGTACTATTAGAAATACATGTACACATATGTAAAGATTTACCATCATTTGCAGCACTGGCTATAAATGATAAAGACTGTTTGGCATCTTCTTCCTTTTCCACAACAGCAGCAATAGAATTTCTCTTTTGTTGTTGTTGGGATTGCTAGGTTTCATCTGTGCATCTTGACTCTCATTCTGAGCTATTATGACTGAAGTTTTAGTCAAATTGGAATTTTTCTACACATTTTTTTTTCCTGACTTTTTTTACTACTTAGACTTTTTTTTTTTTTTTTTTTAAAAAAACTTGAACTTAAAGAGAAAGGAGAGAAGGAAAAACAAAAACTCACAAACTCCTCTTTGGACACTTGGCTTTTGATAACGAAGAAAGGGTTGACAATGCAGATTGGTGATGGCATCGGATGAGAGACATATTGGAGATGGCAGCAGAAGATCGGCGATGTTAGCTTTGGCAGTAGCAGATCGATAGTAGATGACAACGATAGATGGGTAGCAACAGCAGATGGCAGATGGGCGATGGACGACCATGATCAATTTTCCTGGACTGGTGGTGATGGTAATAAGATCAATTGGCAGAAACAAGGTAGATTGACTATTGATTATAGCTTCGGATGATGAAGTGGCAACATATTAGCACCGACTAGGTGTTTTCCGCGTGCATTGGCGACTTCTGAACATTCGGTAGTCAATTTCTAGGTTTTGGGTTTTCTTAAAAAAAAAAAGTACTATTGTTTAATGTTTTGCGGTAACTGATTGATATTTTTTCTAGAGTTGTTGTAATAGTTTCTGCTAGTTGGTTTGGTTTGTTTGCAAGGAATTTTTTTTGGTTAATTTTTTGGTGTGGGTTTGAGTTTGATTTGTTTGTGACAATGATTGTGCGAGTTGCTTGGTGATGTGAAGTTGTTTGGGCAAATTGGTGCTATGTGTTGATGGCTGGATTAGTTTCCGATTGGGAATTTTTTATGGGTATTTTGTTGTTTGTAGTGGCAAGGATTGGTGGTTGGGCTTGATTGGACTTTTTTGGATATTCTGTTGTTTGCAGTTACCAAGATTGGTGGTTAGGTTTGATTGAGTTTAGTGTTCAGGTTGCGATCGTGTTCTCCTTCTCGGATTGACGATGGCTGGAGGGAAGATAACTTGCCAGTAAATTTTCCGAAGGTTACTCAGGGATGAGCAATTATTTAGATCATAGAACTTGGCTTTGATGTCATATTTGTTTGAAGAATTGTACTTCCAATTTATTGATTTTCAATGCAGAGTTACAAGTTTTATATATAGAGGATATAATATACGAAATATTCTAATCATATCAATAATATATAGACAGAATGTAGAAATAACAGGATATTAAATACATTATGAATATCTTAAAATTGACAAAATAAGAAGATTACGAAATATTTATAAAATCTCCACAATTTGTTCCCCTGCTTTGAGTACTTCTGTGATTTCGATTAATGCGTTTCATTTAGTCAAAGAATTTTTATTGCTTTACACGTTGTCTCTTACTTTCTTAGGGAATATTCCCACCTATTCCTAGTTGAAATCAAAATAATTTATATATTATAAAAATAAAATAAAACAAAATCACCTTACATATAATTATTGTCTCAACGGTGGCGGTGAAGTCATGATTTTAGTTTCCAAGGCCAAATTAATTATAGTTATACATTTATTTTAAAAACTGTAATAAAAATAAATAAAACAAATAAATATGGTTTCGTTCAATTAATCGAAAATATAAAATATAATAAAATAAGTTCCATAATTGTCAACATAGATTAAAAAACAGGGTGTTCTTTCCCTCTTTCGAAAATCTTCATCAATAATTTATTTATGCTATATTTATTAAGAATTTCATTTTATTGTTCATAATGAATGAGAAATCTTTCCAGCATCTCATACAAATATATACACACAATAAAATTTCTCTATAGTAATATTCTATATAAAAATAAACTTTACATAGTCATAAAAAATTATATTCCCAATTTGGGATATAAATAGTTATAAATAATAATAAACTCCATATTGTAATAAATTATAATTTTTTTAAGTCTTGTCTTAAGGAAAGTTGCTTCCACATAATAATAATTATCTGTATATTACAAAAAAAAAAAATATGCTATGTTATATTAAAAGTTTAAGATGAAATAAAATATTTATCTAAAATTGTTTGAAAGAATGATTTATGTTTTAGAGTTGTTATTACTTCTTTTTAACTTGTGAGTACATTACTCTTTAGCATGAACATTTTCTTGTTTGAAGCCATAATATTTCTAACTTCTCAAGCATGTTTAGAGCTTCTTGACACAAAATTTTTTGTATTTCCGTAACATCATCCTCATGATTATTTTCTTTCTCTTTTTGTCTGATTGTAACAATGATTTCTTCTTCAATTAAAGCATACATGACTTGTTGCTCATTCGGATGATTGAGGAAGACATTAATATCCATTTAATTAGTGTAATGAAGTTGTCGAATCTGATCACTTAATTCTACAATAACTTTTTGATTCTCCTCATCCACTTCATTTGTAACATGCATTTCATCGACATCGGTGGTCTTAATTTTGTAATGCTTAAAACAATTGACAATTGTCTGTTGCTTCACATCAATTTGACCATACAACAACTGCATTTATAATTCCATCAAGGATATTTATCTTTGCTGATTCCAAGACACAATCTTCTATCCGTTTGAAAAGTAGGCAATTGAAGCTCTGAATTGAAATCCTACTAATATTAAAACATGAAATGAAGTCGTAATAATATTAAAACATGAATTGAAATTCTAATATTGTGCTACTTAAACATGAATTATAAAATAAGAAATTTTTGTAACTATACCTGCACTAAGTTATCACCTCTTCATAGTAATAAAATTAGTTAATTCCACCATTATAATTATAAAGATGTTTTAATATATATATATATAGGGGCGGATCCAGCCCATTTTTGGGTGGGCCATCAAATTTTTTTTTTTGTAAATATTAATATATATAATTTTTGGATTTTGGCACACCCTAACAAAAATATTAATATGTAATTATTTTTTATTTTGGCCAACCCCAAAAAAAATTTCTGGATCCGCCACTATATATATATATGATAATTTTTTTGTTAGGTCCTGATTTAATTCTCTCAAAATCATATTTAAATATTATTTTTTATTATTAAAGTANACTGATATCTGAAACTGAACTAACAAAACCCCATTCAAGGAGAGACTGCTTCAGCTTGTCAAACCAAGCTATAGGAGCTTGCTTTAATCCATATAAAGCTTTGTTGAGCTTGCAAACATGATGACGAAACTGCAAGTCAGAAAACCCTTCAGGCTGCACCATGAATACAGACTCTGTCAACTCACCATTAAGGAATGCATTATTAATATCAATCTGTTGAATATCCCATTGATACTGAACAGCAAGTGATAATATAATTCTGATTATGGCAGGTTTAATTACTGGAGAGAAAGTATCAAAATAATCGAGACCTGGGGTTTGTTGGAAGCCTTTGGCCACCAACCGAGCCTTGTACTTCTGCAAAGTACCATCAGCCTTCAATTTGGTTTTAAAAACCCATTTACATCCTACTACATTCATTCCTGAAGTATGTGGTACTAAGCTCCATGTATCATTTCGAAGAAGAGCTTGGAATTCATCCTCCATGGCTGCTCTCCATTCTGGAATGGTTAGTGCCTCTGAAGCAGTTTTAGGTTAAGTTAAAATAGTATGATTGGCAACATAAGCATATCAGACAACCAGTAGTTTTGGACCTAGTCATCATGGGATGTTGATTATGTACTTGTTTGTGAGGAGAAATAGGCAACACTACCTCTAACTGAATTCCTGGATAAGCATTGGAATCAGACACAATATCAGGCTCCTTTCTTAAACTAGCAGAATGAGTTTCCTGATCTGAATAAGTATTATGACTAGAGGCAGAGTCAGTCATTGCAGTAGACTTATTTGGGCAGGATAGACCTGAATTTTCAGCATTCATACCAAACTCTGTATCGAAACCTTTATTAGAAAGAAAATCTGTTGATTTATGATCACCTAGATGATCTGAAGCATCAGGTTGAGCAGTATTAGTATCAACAGCAGAAATATCAGGACAAAAACTTGCACTTGTGGTATCTACTGAAGAAGGATGTAAACTAAAATAATGAGGAAGATTCCAATCAGCTGACTTTCCCTCTTCTTGTGAAACTGCAGAGTCATTATCTTTAAAAAGAATACACTTAAAACCATCCTTAAAGGGAAAACTCCCTTCATTAAATTTTGCTTGTCTGACAATATAAATTTTTCCTGATGGAGAGAGACACTTATATCCTTTGTGTGATGTACCATATCCTATAAAACACATTTCTCAGTATGAAATGAGAATTTATGTTTCTGATATGGTCTTATGAATGGATAAACACAGCAGCCAAATACCCTGAAATCAGTATAAACTAGTTCTTGATTGAACAATTTTTGGAAGGGTGACATGTTGTCAAGAGGTACTGAAGGTAGTCTATTTACTAGAAATGTTGATGTATTAAAAGCTTGCCACCAGAAGGAAAGAGGCATACCAGCATGAGCTAAGAGTGTCAGCCCAAATTCAGTGATGGTTCTATGCCTTCTCTCTACCCTTCCATTTTGTTGATGCAAATAAGGGCAGGGATGTCTAAAACCAATACCATTAGCTTGAAAATATTCTAAAAAAGATCTAAATTCACCCCCCCAATCAGTCTGTAAACATCTCATCTTAACTCCTAATTGTTTCTCANATTATTTTCATTAAAATTGAAATATCATAAGGATTTCAATAAGAACCACAAAATACAAATAATATAAGAAATTAAAAAGAATTTAAGCTAAGAAAATCCCTTGTTATCAAGATCAAACGTAAACTTGCTCCAAACAATAGAGAGAAAACTTTAAAAAGGAATATTTATGTACGGTTTCTGAATTGAGAAAACCTGACGAGGTGAAATATGCATGACCAAACATTTATTCCAGTAGTCTTATTTACACAAGTGTCTTAGAGACAGGTTACAAGACAACTTGAATTCATTAAAAATTAAGACAAATGCTCAACGCAATCATAAAGAAGAAAACATTAATATCATTAGCAGGTTCTTGAAAGCTCTGGCACCGCTTTCTAACAATGGTGACGGTGCTGAATTACCTGCAGGATATATATATACATATGCTTCTGTAACTCATAATAAAATGGCCTCTTCTTCATCACAGCTGATTATGGCATCTTATTCTGCAACACAGCCCTGGGGTAAGCATAGTTGAAAGTTACAACAAACTTACTGAAGTGAATTTGTGAATTATTTGTATGTTTCATTGCAGACGATCTCACGCGGTACCTGCCGTTGCATAGAGCTATACTCGGAGNTTGGAGTTGGGCCTAACTCCTCACCCAAAAGGCCTTATTGAGTGGGAGGATTACCCACTCTTATAAACCCATTGGCTTGAGTGTGCCTAGTCGATATAGGATCTCCAACACTCCCCCTCACGGTCAAGCCCATATGGTCCACTTGCCTATGAATGGAGGTAGTTTGGCAGCCCACCGCTGGTCAATCACTCAGCTCACATGGGGCTGGCTCTGATACCATGAAGGATTTTAAGAATCAAAGAGGAAGAAAAACAGAGGAACAAACCAGGAAAAACAAAGTAAAGACGGGAAGAAAGAAAAGCTTCTGGAAAAATGTATACACTTTATTTTCAGTTACAAAGTCTAAAAACAAAACAGTGGTCAACTAATATATAGTGACCTCTTCTTACAAAACGCAGCGTTTTTATAGTTGTCTTAAAACACTGCGTATCAATTGGTTGAATACAAGACTACTTCACTCATCACAATATTTCCCCTTAAACAAGACTACTACTCAAGTCTGTCACTCATCACAACACTCCTCGATTGCTAATAAAAGTGACAACTGGAGCTTTTACTTAACCGGTAATTCTAAGGTCCCAGAAGATTAGTTGATGTGCGTGTAAATTGACTCGGACACCCTCGATCTTAAAAAAAAAAAAAAAAAAAAAAAAAAAAAAAAAAAAAAAAAAAAAAAAAAAAAAAAAAAAAAAAAAAAAACTAGAACGAGCTTATGTCCTTCATGAATTTTGAAAAATTAAAATCAAATTACTCATTAATATCCACAATAATTATTAATATTCTTGTATCTATATATTTATATAATCTCGAAGCATGACCTATTTGATTGATATGTAGAATTTCTAAAGCTTTAAAATTGGTGGATTTTGACGTGTTGGATGATTGTTCGACACATGACTGCATGTAATTGGTGATGATATGAGATATGTACATTTAGTTGCATGTAATTGGGGAATGATGTGGGATATGTGGATGTGTGTATATATATATGGCTTCATATAATTGGTGTTTGATATTATTTGGCATTAATGACACATATTAATAACAGTATTAATTTATGTTTGTTGGACGTGTTTAATCACATAAATACAAACACTTCACATTCATATTAAATATTTATATATAGAGAGGGAGATATTTATGTGAATGTAAAGGGATTGATATGTTTATGTGTTTGATATAAATGTGAAGGGTTGGAGATATTTATGTGAATGTGAAGGGATTGATAAGTTGTATGTGTTACATAGTGTTGTTTATGTGAAATTATTATGAAGGATTAGAGATATTTATGAGAATGTGAAGGGATTAATATGCTGTATTCTTCAAATTAATGGGATCCCTACATATGTAGATATATTTCTGTTTCGGTACATGATTAATAGGAAGAAAGAGAAGTACTCAACATTAAATCGGTAGATGTTTGATACCTTTTGTTTCTGCCACTTTATTGTCAATATTTTTTATTGTGATTGTCAATATTTTTTACTGTAATTTGATATAGGTATATACTATTGGTGGAAAAAAGAAATTGCTCCTCATAGTTGTAATATAGTTCCCACTAAAGATAATAACTCTTTTGACTATTGAATGGTAATACGCCACATGAATTGCACCTGATAGTTGTAATATAGTTCCTGCTAAATGTAATGTAATGTGCTACAACTCTTTTGAATATTGAATTGTAATAGGGTAGTTGTTGAATCATAAATTCCACTACAGAATTATGAGAAGCCATTTGCCGAACCATAATTTTGTCTATTGAATTGTAAAAAGGCAGTAGCCGAAGCATGCCAAGCCATTATTTTGTCAACAATTGTAGTAAAGAAAATGCAGATGCCTAACCATGCTGAGCCATTATTTTGGCTACAATTGTACATTTGTACCGCAGAATTGCAGTAAGCCATCCACCGATCCATTATGTATCAACAATTGTTGTTGACCCTGAAGATCCAGATTGCAAACCATTATGAACCATTATTTCGTCTACAATTCTACTATAGAATTGTAATAAGCCATCAGCCGATCAATAATGTAGCCACAATTGTAATTGACCTTGGAGTTTATAATCTCATTGCCGAACCATATCTCACTGCCGAATCATTGTTACTGTGACAACCCAAGTGTTCAAAATATTGTTCTCTAAAAAGTGTTTGATGGAATAGACAATTAAATGTAGTACATATTGTGTGACTTTATGAACTTTAGAATAGGAAGTCTATTTTTCAAGTTAATTTCATGCTGTTAATTATATTTTTTGCAGGCAAGTTATCACAATGTTGAATAATTGGCTTAAAGATCTTAACCAATCATGAGATGATTGGATAATCATTGTCAGAGTAGGTAGATTGCGGGAATGCCATAATTTCAAATGAATAACAATTTGAATAGCATTGACATGATTTTGATTGATGAACGGCTACAAAATATATTTGTAAACTAATCTAAACTTTTTTTATTTATAAATTACACAAGTTTGTTAATGTTTTTTATTTCCATTGATTTTATAGAACCATGTGATTCATGCAACGATACCTGAGAATAGGGTTCTGAAATTTAGGAAACAAATTCATGAAGGTTTTATATATTTGATCAGAAATATAAAAGTCACTCCATGTGCTTCTACTAACAGACCTGTTGAAGGCACATACCGTTTACGATTTCTCGTGATCACATATGTGGAAGAGATCAAAGAACCAGGAGTTGTCAGTCCAAAGTATCAATTTCAATTTGTAGGTTTTCATGATCTTCAAAATAGATCAAATGACACAACTTTATTATCAGGTATAGTTAGTTTGACTTATCCATATTGTAAATGTATAAAAACTACTTTAATATGCCTAATATAATCAATGACAAGCAAATGTCATTGGAATTTTGAATGCAATAGAAGAAACCGAAGAAATCATATCAGCAAAGAGTAATAAAAGGGATACCAGATGTAGATTGAACAGTAAGTTCTTCTACCAATATCATCATCCCCTGCTACCAACTCAAATATCTTACGGCAAGATTAATTTTAGAGAAACAATTACCGTTGCTTTATGGAGAAAAAATTGTGAAGAAATCCATCAAGGTTTGCAAGTGGGAAATAGCAAGCCAATTGTAATCATTGTTGCATCAACAAACGTGAAAGAGATACAAGGTAATGTAGTCATATTATATTAAATTAATATATGTTGGACAACTAATTTCTGTTTTTTTACATATAGGGAAATTATTTTTGAATACAACTTCAGCATGAAGAATTTATCTCAATTTACATATTGAGGAGGTGCATTCTCTGCAAAAAAAAAGAAAAAAAAAAAAAAGAAAAGAAAAAGTACGTCTTTAAGAAATTGTATTTTATGATATGTTCACAAATAATTGTATATTTTATCTCTTATGCACTGCTCATAATTGTAGTAACGAAGATATGCCCATAGTTCAATTGCAAAAGAAAAAGCTGAATGAAGTACTAATTGACAAGGAAATGTTTCATAATAGGCATCCTTGAAGCACGTTACCAATCTCGTGGGTTAATTGTGATCATGTACAAGATTCACTAGATAATTAAACTGATTATTATAACATAACTTTTTAATAAGGATTACATTTGAATAGGTGATAAGTGCTTGAAAATACCATTTTTACTTGGTGGTTTATGGTTATTATTTGTGGGAAATTTGGTTTAAGTTGTGTGATTTGGCTTAATTATTTCATAAATATCTTCTATGGGATCACGGATATGTTTTGTGTGTTTTCAGGTTATAAATGCCTAAAAATAATATTTGGATGAAGAATTATGTTGGTGATGGAATTTATGACAGCTAGAAACAAGCGGTTCGAGAATTGGAGTTAAAACGAGAAAGATATGATGTTTTGAAGATTTATTGTAAAATCTGGAAAATTATTTAAGTATTGAGTATTCCTTGGTATTTTAATGATTTCTGGAGCTACAGACCTCGATTTTGTATGATTTTAAGACCGTTGGAAAGCTCATGAAGAGGGCTACAATTCATATGTTGATGACTTTGTCAAATTCTAGAAGATTCATAGAGAACAATGGACGTCATTGTATGCCATGGCAAAAGTGCACTCATGCCGCAGCCAGGAAGGTTCTGGACAAAGATGGAATTGATGATTGTGCCGCAGCCACGACACAATGATAGATGAAATTGAAGATTGTATGCTTGTCGTGGCACAATTAACTCATGTCGCGGCATGTAAAGATAAGAGTAACAGTAAAGAAAAAAGTAAATGCAGAAAAAACAGAGTATGAAGAATACATGTTTATATTTCTTTCTATCAGAAATTTTTTTTCATGCATGAACCTTGACAATGACTACAATTTATACACAACCACTTGATCTTTCACACAATCTTCTCTGTTGATCTTATTCTTCAGTTGTCATCTTCCACCATTAGATCTGCAACTTGCTCTGCCACCTGAGCTGCCACTTGCATTTTGTTAGAAAACACATAACGTGTTGAACTGAAATACTGGCGCCAAAAGCCAACTTGCTCTAACTAATTTATTGTAAAAAGACTTAAAAACCTGCATGAATTTGCTTAATGTTGCAGCTTGCTTTGCATGGTAACATCGTTAACATCATCCCTCAAGCAAAACTTTAAGCAAAAAAAAAAAAAAAAAAAATTCTTCTGTAAAAAAAACTTGCATGTCGTCCTTCAAGAAGAAACTAGTGTGTGCTTTTATCATCTGTGTTTAGAGTTTCCTTAGGTGGTGAAGCTTGTCCCTGAGATCGTCCCTCAAGCTAAAGAACAGAGGAAGAGCTAAACACATGAAGATGATCACGAAAAGTCTGAAATCGATGACCAGAGAAAGGCTTGGTAAGAACATCTGCAACCTGAAATTGAGAAGCAACATACTGCACCATAAGTCATTTAGACTGAACCATTTTGCGTACAAAATGGACATCTATTTTGATGTGCTTTGTACGAGCATGGAAGACCGGATTTGAAGCAAGAGCACTGGCATTAATGTTGTCGCACCAGAGGACAGGCAAGCCTGGAATAGAAATTTGAAGCTCCTGGAACAAATTTTTAAGCCAGGCAACTTCAGTAGAGGCCTGAGCTAAAACTCTACATTCAACCTCAGTGGAAGATAAAGCAACGACTTGTTGCTTTTTAGAGCCCCACTGTATCAAGTTAGAACCAAGGAAAAGGTAGTACCCACTAGTAGACTTGCGGTCGGACAGATTGCTAACCCAGTCGGCATCCATATAACCCTCAAGATGAAGTGTGGTACTGCGGTGAATGGTTAGACCATGAGTGAGTGTACCTTGAACATACCGAAGAACCCTCTTGCAAGCTTGCCAATGAGTGATAGTGAGAGCTTTGAGAAATTGGCTGAGTTTATTTATAGGGAAGGCTGTGCAAAGAGAGGACCATCTTCAAAATGTAGCTTGGAACCAAGAACCATAGGAGTGGCACATGGGTTGCAGTCTATCATGCCAGATTTGGAGAGAATTTCTTGAGCATACTTGGCCTGATTAAGTTGTAACCCATATGAACTATGAACAACAAAGACGCCCAAGAAATAATGAACAGAACCAAGAATCTTTAGACCAAATTCAGTATCTAAAGTTGACACGATGGAGTGAATGAAGGAGGGGTTATTGCCAATCAATAGTATACCATCAATGTAAACAAGAATATAAATAATCATGGCATCTTGAATAAGATAAAAGAGACTAGAATCAGAGGTGGAGTTCTGAAAACCTTTGCTCAGCAACACAGTTTTAAGCTTATCAAACCATGCCCCGGGAGATTGTTTTAAGCCGTATAAAGCTTTGTGCAACCGACAAACATGATGAGGTTTAGATTGATCAATAAATCCCTCAAGTTGTGTCATGAAAACAGCTTCAGTAAGGTCGCCATTTAGGGATGCATTATTTACGTCTACTTGTTGGACCTCCCACCCATTGTGCACGGCTAAGCATAAGATGACTCTAATGGTGGAGGCCTTAACAACCGGAGAAAATGTTTCTGAAAAATCAACTCTGGGAGTTTGATGAAAACCCTTAGCCACAATGCGTGCTTTATAACACTGGAGACTGTCATCAGCATTTAACTTGACTTTGAAAACCCATTTATGACCAACTAAAGTCATATTATCAGTATAAGGGACTAAAGTCCAGGTGTGATATTTTGTAGTGCAGTAAACTCAGCATCCATGGCCTGAACCCAAAGAGGATTGTGTAATGCAGTAGTGACAAATGAGGGTTCTTTATGAATCTCAGAGGAAAGGGAGGGAACAGGAACTGTGGTTGTGCATTCAGAGATAAGGGCAGCAGCTTTCCTATGGGTGAGCATAGGATGGACATTTAGTGTAGAAATATGGAAGGGCTGAAAGAGAGTGTTATATGCTTGGAAATCAACTTCTAAACATGGTACAAGTGGTTTTGGATGAGAGAAAGTAGGTGAATGTATAATGGGAGTGTTATGGGCAGATGGCTCAACATCGGACAAAGAGGTTGAAAGAGCTGAACTAGTTTGAGACAAAGGCTGATGAATCAATGATATATGAGGAATTTTCCAAGCCTGAGAAGAAAAACAAGAGTCAACATTTGTAGATACTTCAGAATTGGTAAGTGAAAAACCATTGGCAGAAGGGAATATTTGCTCATTGAACTTGATAGTCTTAACCGTGTAAACTTTGCCATGAGCATTGAGACAGAGATAACCCTTGTGATGAGAGCTATAACCCAAAAGAACACTGTTCTGAGTGAAAGGAAAATTTATGTTGTTGATAAGGTCTAAGGAAAGGAAAACATTGACATCCAAAAGTACGAATAGCTTTATAGTCTGGAACTTTATGGAAAAGCTTTTGAAAAGGTGAGATATGGGATATAACTGCAAAAGGAAGACGATTTATTAGATACACAGCAGTGTGGAAGGCAAACCACCAGTATTTAAGCGGTATAGAGGCTTGAGCTAACAACGTTAATCCAACTTCTATTTTATGGTGGTGTTTCCGCTCAATCTTTCTGTTTTGTTGATGGATATAAGCGCAAGGATGTCTGAAATGAATACCCCGCTGAGCAAAATACTCAGCAAGAGGACGGAATTCACCTCCCCAATCTGATTGGAAGGTCTTGATCTTGCCATCAAACTATTGAGTCACTAATGCAACAAATTGTTGAACAATATTGTGTACCTCAGATTTCAGTTTTAGAGGATAAATCCAAGAGTAGCGTGTGAAATCATCAACAAATAGTAAATAATACTTGAAGCCAGTGGTTGAGGTAATAGGTGCAAGGCCCCATACATCCGCAAAAACAAGTTCAAAAGGTTGGCTTGATTGAGAAGCTGATGGAGGAAAAGAATTCTGGTGAAGTTTACCATACTGACATGCTGTACAGAACTAAACTTTATTAATAGAGTGATCCTTTACATTCAAATGTGAAACAAGATAATTGAGAGCAGCTACATAAGGGTGACCAAGTCTGCGGTGCCACAAATCTCCGTCTTGTGTAGGACCAGTTTCTTCAACATTATTTGCAGGTATACTAGGTGAAGTACAAGTGACCAAACAACTTGTTGGATTATACACAATATCATAATCTGAAGGTAAAACACTAGAATAATCAGAAGGAGTAACATAGGTTGTTGAGGAGTCATGATCCACGGACTAATGTAAAGAAGAAACCATAGCATGTTTATTCGTTGAATTCGAAGTTTGACTAGAAGTCAGTGCTGAACTTGTGACTTGTTTATTGTCGGCAGAATCTAAAGGAATGGTAAGTTGGTAGAGACCATTGCACCTAGTTCCTCTAAGCAGGACCTCCTGGGTTAGCTTGTCCTTAACAACACATTCATCAGCAGAGAATTCAACTACCACATGGTTATCTCTGGTAATTTTGGAAATACTAAGGAGATTCTTGGTAACTTGAGGAACACAAAGTATATTTCTAAGTTGCAAGGATTTATTTACACTAGAAGAATGGATAAATGCCAAACCTATGTGTGAAATGTCAAGGCATTGACCGTTGCCAATCTAAAGAGAGTCTGATCCTGTATACTGATTTTTATAAGGAAGATGTTGAGGATCTAATGTAATATGGTGAGTGGCTCCAGAGTCAATGAGCCAGGTAGGATTAATCACTGTAAGTGGTGTTGCAGTTGAATTTTTTTTATTTCTAGTAGGAGAGGTTATTGTAGAAGATTGATTCAAGTTAAGAGGAGAATATTGATTCAGATGTGAGGTATTCTGAAACTGCATTTGATAAGGAATCACTGGTGAAATCAGAGGCAAGGGTTGTGGTGTGCCATAAGGAGCATATAAGCTTGTTGTATTTGCAAAGTAGGCTTGTGCAGGACCTACGTGTTGTGTGGACTGTTGTGGATTGTTGTAGTGCATGGTAAACTAAGGTCGGCGATTTTGATGTCCTTGAAAATTTGTGCCGAACCTATGATAGCATTGAAGAGCCATATGACCTGGCTTTCCACATAACTGGCAAATCAGTCACTGCTTGTAAAAGTTTCGTCCTCTACCTCTGCCCTTGCCAAAGGCTGGATTGAAGGTTTGAAATTGCTGAGTGTTGTTATAGGTATTCTTGTATTCATCTTGATGTGAAGGTAGAGTTTGTGAGTCTTATGGTATTTGTTGATCTGTATTGTTGTTCATTAGCACATTTTGGGGTGGAGAAGACAATTGTTTGTGAGCAAGAAATGTTGCAGCTTCACGAAAGCCTAAGTAAGCTTAATGTTGCTTTTCTAGCCTGATGTCATGTTTGTGCAGTAGAAATTGCGCTTCCTGTAGGGATACTTCACTGCTTCTTGACGTTAAGGTGGCAACCATGGCATCATATTCAGAGCCCAGGCCATCAAAAATGTAAAGCAGTAGCTCTTCATCACTAACAGTTACGCCGCTAGTGGTTAAGAAGCTAGCAATTTCTTTCATCTTTAGCACATAGTCGTTTATACTTGAGTTATCCTTCCTAGTTGTTTGTAATTGATTTCTTAAATGCAACACTCTAGCCTTAGAATCAGTAAGAAAATGCATCTCTACGGTATGCCATATATCATACGTAGTATTACAGTTTGCTACAAGAACTGATCAACTTTCTTCCACTTTATATATTCAGAATTTACTTCTCTTTTGAATTCATCAACAAGAATAAAGGATGAGGGACAGGATTTTTCACTTGTTACGAAACCTTCTAGATCATAAGCTTTCAAGGCTGGAAGCACCTGAGATTTCCAAGATGCATAGTTTCTTTCTCCTAGTTTTACAAAAACAGTTGGAAGCGTATTGCTTAAAGGTGAGGTTGACATGGAGGTTGTTGTCATTTAGTCTACAACTGAAGCAGAAGAAAAAGATGCCTTAGGAAAGTAAATGCAGAAAAAACAGAGTATGAAGCATACGTGTTTATATTTCTTTCTATCAGAAAATTTTTTCATGCATGAACCTTGACAATGACTACAATTTAGACACAACCATTTGATCTTTCACACAATCTTCTCCGTTGAACTTATTCTTTAGTTGTCATCTTCCACTATTAGATCTGCAACTTGCTCTGCCACTTGAGCTGCCACTTGCATTTTGTTAGAAAACACATAACGTGTTGAACTGAAATACTGGCGCCAAAAGCCAACTTGCTCTAACTAATTATTTATTGCAAAAAGACTTAAAAACCTGCATGAATTTGCTTAATGTTGCAGCTTGCTTTGCATGGTAACATCGTTAACACGGCACAATGACAGATGAAATTTAAGATTGTGCGCATGCCGCGACACGTGTCATGGGGTCCAAATTTTGCACGAATTCTACTAAGTTTTAGCCTAGTTTTCTCATCCTAATTTGAATAGGATTGTACCAAAACATAATCCTAAAAACCCTAGCACTATAAAATGGAGGCTTTAACTATTATTTAAGGGAGGAGAAGAGGATAGAGAGGAGATTAGCCGCTATTTGTAAATCAAAACGACAACTCTTGGGGTTTTGGTTCATCATCTAGGGAGGTTTTCTTCTATCTTTTTCTTGAACTTATGTTTACAATGGTTGTTTATTTTTATTTGATTATAAACTAAATAAAGTTTCTAGGGCTAAGATGTAGCCCAAGTTTATAAATATGTGTTGATTGATTATTGTTAATATTTATTAAGCATTGTTTTCTTAATTTTATTATGGTTCTTAATGCTTCAATTCTTTTGATACCAAGAGTTGATTGATCTAATGTACTAGGTTGAGATCGAGAGATGATATCTAGTTGGTCTAATGTAATAAAACCATAGGTTGAGTGCGCTAGAGATATGTTATTGCGATCTGTGAGGCTTTGGTAAATTCCATAGAGTATAATGATTTCTTAAGACTTAAATCCAATTTAGAGATATCTTGGTTTTGTAATAAAGGGTTAATCCGGTAATTGTTCAAGAGAAAGTTATTGGAATTTTATGGAGTTTGGCCTGTATAAAAAGCTTAATAATTTTGGCAGTAATTATCAATAGATAGGATTAAATTGGTGTGAAATATGTGCCCTAGGTTTAGTCAAATTGTTTTACAACCAACCTTTTATTTGATTTGTGATTTGTTTTCTTTTAGTTTTAGTTGTCTATTCTTATAATTTTCAATTAATTAAATAGGATAATTTATTTTGGTACTTGGTAGCTAGTAATTCTCTAGCGTTCGATATCCATATACTTATACTATATTACTTACACGATTCCATACGCTTGTGGAACTCCTATCAATAGGTCATGGAATACACAATAAAGGCCAAAATAATTGAAGTTGATGATACATATGGTTGGTGCTACTTATCGTGCAATTCTTGCAAGAGGAAGATTCCTGATAGAAATAACAATTTCTATTGTGAAAAATGCAAAAAAGGAAACAAAATTCTCTCAAATGAGGTATATCAATGCTTATTTTTAAATCAGTTACAGTGCACAATTTGAATCATTGATTTATATGTATGATTAATGGAATAACTGGTACAAACAGTTTGAACCATTGATTTATGATAATGTATTATTAATGATATAATAGGTACAGAGTAGATATGAAAGTAACAGACAGAACTGTAGAAGCGATTTTATATATTGTTCGGTGCAGTAGCCCAAAAATTGGTTGGGCTATGATGTTCTTAATTGCTGAAAAAACGAGGGAACGATCGCGAAACAGTCCCAAAACTTTTGCATGTACTTTGTGGCGTGACCTTCATTTTCATAATCAAGCTGACAAACACGAATTTGAAAGAAGGATCTGAATCTTATGTTGTAGCAAAAGTTTTACCAGTCTATGAACAGGAATTGGAAATGGTGAGTATAGTCTTTAATTTGAAATAATAAATATTTGAAAATTCAAGTGATATGAATAGTTTGTAAAAAAACAACAGGCAATTGAAGGAAAAGATGAAACACAACAGGAAATTGAAGGAGAAGATGAATCACAGTTCTCAACAGAAAATGTGACTGAATGTGGAATATTTACACAAAAAATCAAAGACAAGTCAGGAAAAATTGGATCAAGCGTACAACGTCATGAACACAAAACGACAATAGACAATTCGACTTTAGACATTGCAGACATATCAAAAGAAAAGGGAGTACGAAATAAACAGAAAGAAAATGACAGTGAACAAGCTACAACTTGTCATAAAGATTATCAAAGCAACAAGAAGAAGAAGCTGAAGCTGTGATAACATTAAAAAAGACTACCAGATTTCATAAAGCAAACAAAAACAAATCAATTACTTCTGGTTGATAACATTTTTTTATCATTCTTGCTGAAGCATTTTGCTGTTGAATGTTTTGTATTCATTTTCAATGGACAATTGCAGTATAAAATCCTTAACATTAAATTTAAAATTCCTAAAAACTGGTCTGTCAAAGTCCATTTCTTTTCAATTAAAAATGTGTTATTTACTTAAATATATTTATGGAGAACAATTGTACATATCACCACCAATAATGTTTAAAAATTAGCTATACTAAACACCACTTTTACCCAGTAGAAACACAGATTTTAACATTATTATAAACATTGATAGAATTTTACTTAAAATATTTACACAACTTTAGTATTTCTACAAGTTTTATCCAATACAATGGATCAAGGATCAACAACATCAAGGGAAGCATTAGTAACTACAGGGCTTGTCTGTTCCTCTTCCAACAGCAATTGCTCTAAGAAATCAGGATTTTCATATGGAAAACTGGACTTAAATGCCTTAGCACAAGCTTCTCGAGTAGCCAAGAACATATCTGTCACAAAACTAGGAGCTTCATCCCTCTCTCTTTCAGCTTCAGCAAGAGCAAAGTGTAGCTTAGTATTGGAATCGAGTAATTCTTTTTTCTCTCTTTAAAGAAGATGATTTTGTTTCTGAATATTTGCATAGGACTGTTCAACAACTCTCACTATCTCATCAGTATCCTTTAAATCAGTTATAGCTTCTGTCAATCTGTTTTGTAGACATATCTTTTCAGCTATATGTTTTTGCCTCATTTTTTTTTTTTTTTTTTCTTTTTTCTCTAATTTTGCAACTACATTACCTGGACTGGCAACTACTTGATTTCCAACAAAGCATAAAGAACCTGCCCCACACCCCCAACACCACCCCCACCCCACCCCAACCACACCGCGCCCCCGCCCCCCCCCCCCCCCCCCCCCCCCCCCAAAAAAAAAAAAGGGGGGGACAGAAAAAACAGAAAAGGTTTTGATCCTGAATAAAATAAAAGTAAACAAATTAACATTTTTAAATTAACAAATTGACCTCATTTGGTGTAAGGTTATTAGATCTTTTGCAGACATAGTCTTCAAATTATTAGCAGATTTTGGAACTATATTTCCTCTGGCATTCTTTGTTACGCTTCCTTCCCTGATTAAGCACAGCGGAATTGGTTTGTGAAGGAGTTTACACGTTAATCATTGAACAAATTAGTATGAGAAGAAAGAACAACACACGAGGTTTTGACATGGTTCGGCCATTGCCTATATCCATGGGACCAAGTCTAGATGAAGCTACTCCACTATAGTAAACATTTATTTCAATTACAAAGCAAAAGTTAAACATCAGTTGTACAACACTCCTTGTTATCACAACGCTTCAACTCCACCCTCTAGTTAACTTTGTTCTACCATAGCTAGCTTCTCTCTAAGACACCTTTTGGATGGCTCAAACACCTCTTGAGCTTGGATAGCCAAAGACCATCTCCAACTTCCATGGCTTGAATTCCTTTCAAGCTCTTAACATAGGAACCAAGTTCCAACAACAACAAACAATAAACAAAGATGAACAAAATGATTTAAGCATTAAACCATATATGGAACCTATCAAAGAATATTCTCTCTTAAGAATTTCAAAGCACAAACAAAATAATATCCAGGTTGTTCAAAAAGACGCAAGGATGAAGATGATATAGAGATAATCCTTACTCAACAATTCATTGTCCAGTCAACATACCAAGGTTGACACATGCTAGACCAAATAAAGAAAGTTTCCACCAAATTTTCGGGACCACATCTGAAAAGGGAATAACAAATTTCCTGGACCACTTCTGGATTTCAGGACGTAAATGGTCCTCACATAGGAATATCAGATAAGGAAAAAATATCTTAACAGATAATGGAAATATAACACCTGTGCAAAATGAGTCAGACGCATAGATGCTTGCACAGAAGATAGAAGTGTGCACTAGTGATTAGAAACCTGACCCATGTAGTGACCCAACAGGCCACTAGGTCATGGGTTGAGAGGTTTGATCAGCAAGTAAAACTGGTGTCCAAAGGTTTGAAATCTAACAAAAACACCCCTAAAAATTACTGCAAGTCCATATAGGTTTGAAATCTTGCAAAAACACCCCAAATGTCACGTCGGCTTCAGCAAATAAGGCTTGTTTCTGGTGACGAAAATACTCTCCATCACCATGAAAACACTTCCCTCAGCCTCCTGACCAAAACCCATCTCACCCCTCCCTCGTTTGCCTCCCCAATCGCCGACGACAATGACCTTTTTTCGGCGACATTGTTTTGTGATTTCCGGTCGATTCACTCACCGGAAATTGATTTTGTTGCCACCATTCCACTCACCAGCCATTCCTCTTTAAAAGTCTTAACATTCCAGCCTTCAATTGTTCACATATTGATGTCCTAATTTCTAGGGTTTTGAATCATGAATAGAAAAATTTGTAACCCGACCTAGTTAAAGCGATAGGTCACGATTGAACCGGTTCAACCGGATAGGCCAGATCAGGTTCCTAATCATTAGTGTGCACACATTTGAATAAAAATACAACAGGCATAAGTCTAACATAAATGTGCCAACACACAACATTTGTGCACACACCATAACATAAGTTTGACAAAAATATTAGCAGTGGTAAAATCAAAATCTAACTCCTTCTCCCCATTCTCTACTGTCAAACCTATCCATTTGTCAAGAAAAAAAGGTAGCCCTTGAACATCAACAAATTTCACAACTAGCCTAATTTTCTGAAAACAAAGCTTAAACTCACATAAACAAAGCAACAAAACATCAACATAGTTAATGAAATTCTCTAAATGTATACCAACTCTTTCATCACTATCCAACTCCGTATCCCATAGTTTTCCATAGAAATAATCTTCATGGAAATTGAAGATGGGAAAAGACGTAAAAAGTTTCATCTTTTTAATTAAAGACTAGTTTGAGCCACCTCTTGTGGAGAGAGTCATAATCTAATGAATGATAATAGAAGACAAACTTAAGATTCGATCCATGCCACCAGAATTCTCACCCATGGCCTTTCAAATCTGTATTGTTCATAAATTTTTGTCACTAATAAGTGATAGAATTTAAGGTGGGCCTGACTCCGCACTCAATAAGGTCTTGTTGAATTAGATGATTACCCCTTTTTTATAAATCAATAGGCTTGAGCATGCCTAGTCAGTGTGGGACTCCAACACTCCCCCTCATGGTCAAGCTCATATGTTTGGTCATGCATGTTAATAGAGGTAGTTATTGGCTCACTCCTCACCTGTTGGTGAAGCACTTAGCTCAACTAAACCTGGCTCTATTACCATGATAAAATTTGAGGTTGGCTTGACTCCTCACCCAATAAATAGAATTTGAGGTGAGTCTGACTCCTCACCCAATAAGGTCTTACTAAATGAGAGGATTATCCCCTTTATAAACCAATAGGCTTGAGCGTGACTAGTCAGTGTGGGATTCCAACAATAAGGCTAAAAAACACCATAAAATTCATATATTTTTTTCTAACTTTACTTTCATAACAGTTAAAGTTTTACTAGGTGTACTCAAGATCAACAATCCTAGGACATAAAAATAACGTGCATAGAAAATCTGCAAGAAAAAACTTCTTAGAATTTCAAACTTGAGATTGTGAAAGTTAAATTTCTATGTCAACCATATAAATTGAGAGTTTATGCAAAGAAAGGACCTGGACTAAACATGCAACACATTAAACAAAGGAAAAACATAATTGGGAAACATTCATGAAACAGATCTCAAGTAGCTTAGAAATAAAAAAGATGGAAATTATGGTCAAACAAAGAAACATACAAGTGAACCCTAAGATTTTCTTCTTTGTGAAATCCTGGAGACATGGACACTGACAACTAGTTGGGCTAAATGTAGAGGAGGAACTTATTGGGGCCCTTTGATTTTTTTCTTCTTAAAAATAACCGTTTAGCTTTAAAAAATGATCAGAAATTGCCGGAGTATAAGTCATTTGTGAAGTAGCATATGGTGGACATTTTGGTAGTTAAAAGGTTCACCTATAGTTTTTTTTTTTTTTTTTTTTTTTTTTTTGGGGGGGGGGGGGGGGGGGGGGGGGGGGTATCCGAGAGTGTCCAGACCAGCTTCCGCGCACCTTAACTTGTCCCTCAGGACTCTGAAGTTAACGGCTAGGTAAGCCTTCAGTGACTATCCCTTATTAGTAGTCATGAGGATTCGAACCCAAAACCTCTTGAATAATACATCTAAGAGTTCCAAATGAACTGTCAAACTATCTAGAGGCAGTTAGGTTCGCCTATAGTTAGTCATCCCTAATCTACAAATTTCTCAGCCCTTGGTACAATAATTTACTAGGGCATATCATCACACTTTAGAACACATTTTTTCCGTTGGATGATTAGACTGCCATGATTATGCCAACAGTAACCTCCTAATTATAATTTATCCCATGCTTATTTAGTATTAAATAATTGGTTGTTTAATGAAAATTTGTCATCAAATAGAATAATGCTATGCTTACTCACGATCTTACTAACCATCTTACTATCCTTTGTAAATATAACGTATAGTACGGGTATCATACACATAATACGGGTACCATATATAATTTTAACAAAGGTAATAAGACGGTTAATAAGCTCGTGAGTAAACAAAGTATTATTGTATCAAATAATTGTATTTCGGGTTTTGGATATTTTGTTACAGTGTTTCTCACCAAATGGGTTGATAAAGTGATTTGACATCACTTCATTAGCCTTTCCATGTGTTAGCATCTAACTGGTTTTAGATATTTTTATTTCAGTTTCAGTTATTACATGCAGATTTTGTGAACATTTAAAAAACTAAACCACAATAGGTTGGTTGGACAATGATGATTTGTTTCATTTATTGGCTTTCCAAGTTTGAATCATCTTAGGATCATTTATCACATTTGTGACTTATCTAAGTTTAAATCATCTTAAGACTACTCATCACATTTGTGATTTATCTTAAAACATTGAGCTTGTAGGGTATTTAGTGAGTCTCGAGGGTATTTAGTGAGTCTCGAAAATTAGTTGAGGGATGCGTAAGCTGATCTGGACACCCTGGTTGGTTATCAGAAGAAAAAAAAAAAACATTTAAAAAACTATAAAGATTTTGTTATGCCAAATTAAAAAATAACTTGGGACTCAAATTTTAAATAAAAAATATTATAAATTAATACTTAAATTATTTTAATTTTTAAAAATAAAAAAATATGAATATTAAAAGTAGCAATATTAATGTTATTAATATCAAAGTCATGTTAATTTCAATTTTAATGTTTATAGTTTGATATACAATATTTTGAGTGTTTAATATATTGTTTCAAGTTTCAAGTATTATCCATACTATTTATAGGTTTCAAGTGTGTTATAGTATGCATCAAACTTTCTAAGTTTCAATTTCTCTAATTTCAAGTTCTATATTGTGAATTTCATGTATATCGTTCTAGATTTCAAGTACTATATATAAGTATTAAATCGATGTTCATAGGATTCACATATTACATTTTAGATTTCATGAATAATATCCTAGTCTTCAAGTATTAATTATAGTTTTCAAATTAACGTTAAAAGTTTCAAGTATAACACTGTTAATTTCAAACATGATATCATTAGCATCAACTCTCTTGAATTTCAATTTCAATATTATAATTTTTACTTTAATGTTATAAGTTTCAATTGCATTGTTTTTCATTTAAAGTATTTTTTTTATACGTTTCAAATCCATGTTGAAGGTTTTTAAGCATGACTTTTCTTGTTTCAAATCCAATGTTCTTGATACCAAGTCATTTTGGTTTCAAGTTCAATGTTCATAGTTGTAGGTTTTATCTTATGATTTTCAGGTTTTATTTATACATTTCAATCTCGAGTTAATACTTCAATTAAATTGTTTTGAGATTTTAAGTCTATTTTTCAGTTACATTCACAATTTTTGTTTTCACAAATTTTCATAGCTTCTAAAATTAATAATTATCAACTCTCAAACAAAGATACATATTTTACTAATATATTTATAAGTAAACACTTGTTGATAAAAAAATATACATATTTTACTAATATATTTATTGATTTTTAACCCTTTTATATGAATACAATAAAAATTGACTCACAACTCAATCTCACAAACTTTCTCTTACAACCCTTACGTAACAGTTCGTAATTCGTCAGTTCACAATTGGTTAGATAAAAAAATTCATTAGAAACCAATTGCGAGTTAACATGTCGGAGTTATGAGATAAAATTCATGAGATTGAGTTGTAAGTGTAGTATTGCTCATATGAATAAGATAATAGAAAATATAAATATGATTATATAATTTGTTATTTGGATGTCACTGATTGAAGTTACATATATAGTTTTTGAAAATCAATTAACTTGGTCCGATTTGGGATGCTATAATTTTCGAGTTAATCATTTGTGGCTTTAATGGCAATAATTAATTTTAAAAATATTTGCATTCTGTGAACTTTTTAAAATTGTTATGCATTTTTAAATGTTAGGTATATGGGGTAAATTCGATTACTAATACAATAATAACAAAAATTTACGGATGTTAGTTAATAAAATATTTTTTATAATAAATTACAATAATTATTTATAATCCTTATAATTAATTAATTAATTATTAATATAAATCAATTTTACAATTTTTATGTTGTTAATCCAAAAACTTTGCTAATGGAATTATACCCCAACTCTGTATCTACATGATTCATATCCAAATTCATAACTTATACGATGCAATTGTATACGATGCAATTGTTATTTTGTTAAACTTGATCCATCAGTTGCAAGTTTTTCTGGGATTTTTAGTTGAAATAATATTCAACTGTTAGATTACTTTATCATAAATTAAACGACTCCTCTTTTTTGAGCGTACATTACTTTAAGGCACGTTTGGATCATATAATATTTTATTATGTAGGTATATTATATTAACGGAAAGAAATATCACTTTGAAGATTACTGAGAATGTTTAGAAAATGTGTTTAGTTGGTTCGAATAAATTGGTGAATAATATGTTTGGTTGAGAGGATAAATGGATGGATATGTTATATAGATTACTAAATTATCCTCCTTTTTAAATAATAATATAATAGTATTTTTTATTATTATTTTTTGAATCATATCTTTTAACCCTCTATATTTGAAATTCTGCTAAAACACCCCAGCCATATAAAACTTTAATTTGTAGCAAAATCACCCCCACCCACCCCAAGCCACTGCCGGCAGCTAGCCACCATCACCGGCCACTATCGGTAGTGGACGGAATGGTGCACGACTGGCCGTATATGGCCCGTTGTGCACCAGCAAAGCCGGAAATGACCATGGATCTATGGCCATGGATCACAAATCCATGGCCTTTTCACGGCCAAATCTATGGTCATTTAATAGCCAAAGATGTGGCTATGAAACAGCCACAGATCTAGCAGTGAAAAGGCTAAATCTTTAGCCGTGAAATGTCACAACCAAATATCTGGTCTTTTCACAGCCAGATTTGGCCGTTTTTGGCCATGGATCACAGATCCATACCGAAAAACGCTTTATCGGTGCACAACCAGCCAGATCCCGATCATGCACCATTACGGTTACTGACGCTAGCGGCCGACGGTGGTGAGTCACAGTCGGCGCTGGGCTTGGGTGGCTAGGGGTATTTTGTTAATTTTTAAATTTTTTTGTGGCTGGGGTGTTTTAGCTAATTTCTCAAATGTATGGGCATTGGGTAATTGTTATTTGGTAGACATTTGAGGGCAATTGTGTCTGAAATGGTTTTTAATTAAGGGCAAAATGGAAAGAAAATTCATATTACCCCGATAATGTTTTAATAACAGCCTCTAGCAAGGTAATAAGATTACCCCCCACATTACCAATAGTAACCATTATTTGCAATAAAAGATTACCGTAATATTTTATTACTTGCAAACCAAACACAAGAATTTTGCAAAATAAACGAATATTACCCCCGTTATCTTATTTACCCCCGATCCAAACGGCCCCTAAGTGTAATGTAATACGACTTTTTTTTTTTAATTTTTGAAAAACTTTATATTTTTGTAATGTATTAGCAAACAATGAAATACAATATTTAGTAGAAATCATTTACAATATTATTTCATTTAAAATCCTAAACCAAACTACAAAATTATTGGACAGAAAAAAGCAATTGTTTGCATAATCTGATTAAGAAACTTAGCATGTGGAGGAGATGTAATAAGCCTGCTAGAATTAGAATAGATGCCAAGAAATTTCATCAAATTAAAGATAGGCTTGTGTTGCTCATTTTATTGGTCTATTTATATTTAATGTCCTATGAAATTATGAATATTAACATCAATAATATTATTTCGTGTTTGCAAACGTTTCCTTTAGTTGAAAAGTCTCCAATAGGATTTAGATAACGCAATATACCGGTTCTTGATTTTTCTTGTTACAACCCTTATTTGATAATCTAAAATTCGAAATTATTTTGACATAGCTAAGAAACAACGTAATGGACTCATAGATATTTAGACTATTCCCATTGGCCTCTTACATATACGATTGTAAAATGGCACTCTCACCCACACCTCCCCTAAGGTTTAATTTTAGTCACTCACACCCAAAAGGTATGAAAAATTACCCCTAACGTCCCTTCACATTTGAAGAATTATCAAATACCTCCATTTATTGGCCGTAATTGATTAATTTCTTATGTTTAGTCTACTTAATTTACCTCCTATGAGATCAATTAATATAGAGTAAACGATATTTACCCACCTAAGGTTTGGCAAATCTACAAGTTCCCACCCATGGTTTCATAAATTCCATATTCTCACCCTTAAATTAACACCGTTAATTTTCTCTCAAAATAACCCCAACATCTCAAATTTCTCTCAAATAACCCGCACAAGAGATCCCGACCAAGCAAAAATCCAACTTAATTCCGACACCTTTGGTTCTCCCCGACACCACCATCAGCATCCCCTTATACTCCTCACTAAAACCCCTAACTTTTCCACCTGAGTGCACCACTAGAATTTGGTTAGAAAAGCACAACAACGCGCGAAGACCTAAGGGAGCGGTGGCAGTGATCGGTGGGCAATTGTGATCGGCTATGTTGGTGGTTTTGGGGTGTGTGTGTGTGTGTGTGTGTGTGTGTGTGTGTGGTGGTGGTGGTGGGGGGGGGGGGGGGGGGGGGGGGGGGGGGGGGGGGGGGGGGGGGGGGGGGGGGGGGGGGGGGGGGGGGGGGGGTGCGGCGCTGATTTTGGTGTTGGGACTTGTCAAAATTTGGATGAAACGAGCGACTGAAACTAAGAGCAGCAGCTGGCGATTAGGGAGCTCAATCAAGCAATGAGATTAAGGGTTTTGATGTGGAGGTTGAGGGGATTGTAATGGCAGTGTCAGGAGGGGTCGACTACGCCTTGAACATGCCGAAATGGCTAGCGAGGTTGAGAAGTGAAGGGTTAATTGAAAAATTTTTATCTTTGAAATGACCATTTTACCCTTTTAACAGTTAGATTAAACAGTTTTTTTTTTTTTTATTAATTTAAGGGTGGGAATCTAGAATTTATGAAACCATGGGTGGAAAATGTCGCCAAACCTTCGGTGGGAAAATGTCATTTACTCATTAATATAAGACTCATCCACTTTGTTTTAAAAGTACTAAAAACACCATTGTTTTTAGTAATATGTTATGGTATCCAATTTTTATATTAAAAGTCTATTTTACCCTTCTATCACATTCTAACTAAATAAATATTCAAATCCACAAAATCAACCTTGAACTTACAATTATATTTTCCTTGGTAACTTACACATTTATGTTAGAGTAGGTGCCCTAGAGCCAATCAATTATTGTAGAATTGACTATTTGTAATAATGTTTATTAATCAATAAAAAGACATTTTCTACTACATCATGTAAATCATATCTGTATGTATTGATATATGTCCTTAAGATGGTAGAACCATGACCATGGTATCAAGTGTTTCAAATCTTGATAGTGAGAACCTTATGATCACATATGATGGTCATTCTAGAAATATATGTAGCCCTAGTATTATTCTAACCAATGATACAGATAATCCAGTAAGGCTATCATAATGTTGAACAACCTTGTCGAAAGGCAGTGACTGATCTCACTTGCCAACAACCTAGTGTAACACATGGGTGCTTGCTGTAGGCAAGTTCACTGGACTAACCCACTAGAGGATTCCATATAAATGGTAACTCCAGTGTCTATAGAACAAATCCTCTAACGAATGGTGGTGCATGTGATCCTTAGACTTGAGATCGCGAGAGCGCCTTGTGCACTGATTGGTGTAGTTTGATACTAACCCAACGTAGTTCCATTCAAAGCTGTCAATACGGTAGTGATTGGCTGCATCAAGGAGTGTATCGAGACTATGGTGGATCGACAGAGGATTCATCACTCTCGATACGAGAGAAGTTACGTACCTCACTGCGCAATTCAGTAAATGACAATCACACTAAAGTTGTGGCCACAGTGGGATTGAGTTGTTGCTCAATCCAATTGTATTCCGGTCATTGGTCCAGTAACTAAATACAAAGGTATCGAGCATAACTAAGGTTGACACTATTTCTGTACCTCAGTTTTAATGAGATAAAAAATGATGAAAGAGATAACAGATGATGAATGAATTTGATTGCACGGTAACCATATCATTGATAGGTAACTATTTTGCTGAATCCGAATCTATCGGGTGGCCATAGTACCTTGCTAGGGGCCAATCTTAGTCTATGTGTAGTGAGACGATTAATTGATGTTAATCGCAATACTACTCACTACCAATATGATAAGAAACCTACGGGTCACACACTTAGAATAATTTAAGGATCGTTTTCTTTAAGGGGTATTTTCATCTTTTAGGACGAAAGGGTATTTAGTAATCTCACAGTGCAATTAAATTTGCTGAGATTGTTGCCTATATTTAATTTAATATTAAAATTAAATTAGTGAGATTATATTTAAATATATGTACGCATATATTTAAATGAATTATTATTATTATTAATTAAATGTTAATATATTTTATAAATATATTAATTGATTTTAATTATAATAATAATTAATTAAAATAAAATACCATAAGAAGGGTGTTTGGATACAAGGGCAGATTAGAGTTGGAACCTATGTGTATTCCTTATAGGAATAGGGTTTTAACAACTTGCACTATATGTTAAAGAAATCATTCATTCCTTTGGTTTTGAATCAAATATTTTTCTTTGATTCAATTTGATTCTTGAAGCTAATTAGTGGATTTAGCAAATCTCTCTTTAATTCTTTAGATTGTCTTCGTGTGGATCACCGTTTGTTCGGTTTTACATTGAATCGGTAGCGAAGTAAATTCAGAGACATTTGAAGGAACATTCAAACGTGCGTAAGATCTCTTATCCTTGTTTGGATTGATATTATTTTGTACAGAATTTTGGTTTAACATGTAAACTATATAATCTATATTCGGATCTTGGCATAAAAGGAATCGATTCATACTTTTGATTTTTGTTTTTCCACTGCGTTGGGTAGATTGATTCCTAACAATTTACATAACATATTTAAAGGAAAAAAAAACTTTAAAATGTATTTTGGTAAAATTAAGTATTTCCTTAAAAATAATTATTATAAAAATCATAAATAAATAATAAATCATGTGGAAACTATTCTACCATTTAAATGTTTTATATAGGATAGGAGGAATTAATATATTTATTTATTAACTGGGATATTGCAGCCCACATTAGACCCCACCTAATCCCCACCTAATCCTTAGAGCCATGAAACACCTTACAAGCCTAATGGATCAAGATAATTACATAATACGGTAGGTGACCACTCCCGAGACTCCAACATAAGATCTCTGGGTAACCCACTCAGATGGATAAAGTCTTGCATAAATATTTTTTAAGTTGGTAAATGACAGGAAGGGTTAAATAAACTTTTATTTATTTATTTATTTTAAAATTAAATAGAATCCTAACATATCTTTATGGGTATGGGTGTTTTTAATACTTTCAGGATAAAATTGATGTGTTTGATATTAATCAATCCCATAAGATTAAATGAAATAAATCATATCCAAGAAATTTATCAATTAGAGCCAATCAGGGAAGATATTTGATAATTCTCCAAATGTAGAGGAAAGTCGGGGCTAATTTTTCATACCTTTGGGATGTGACATGTGAGTGACTAAAGCCGAGGTTTCAAGGAACTTTGGGTCCTTTGGGATAGCCCAAATAAAACTGTACCAATCTATATCTATATATTTATATAATGCTGAAGCATACTGCTTCTTCTGATGCCACGTAGGATTAATATATGATCGCCATGTAGGATGTCGTTAATTGGTCCACGTGTTTGCTGTTTATTGGGCTTGCTATAATAGGGATTATTCACATGCATTCAATTAATGTATTCAAGACAAATCTTTCACATTCCTCTTTTAATTTGAGATATTTCACATTCCTCTTTTAATTTGATAAATTACTAATGATTCGCTTGTGTGTTATTGATTTCCATGAATATTGGGAGAAATTATTCACATGCATTCAATTAATGTATTCAATACAAATCTTTCACATTCCTCTTTTAATTTGATAAAGATACAACATATCTTTTCACTTTCATGAAATTCAATAATACACTTTATTAATCCATTAATATTTAACGTTCATTCATGCATATTAATTATTATTATTAATTAATATTAATATTTTTGTACCCCTTCACATTCAATTAATTATTATTAATATTAATATATCTTTACCCCTTCACATTCAATTAAATGTTTTCTATAAAACGTATTATCATTTAACATTTAATATAAATCTGAAAATTTTAAACTCATCCAATAACAATAAAACATTTAAATCAAAATAACCATAACCAATAACATGCAAACACTTACTAAAAAATATCAAAGTCAGATATTAGCAATAATCCAATTACTTGAACATAACACAACAGTTTGTAATCATTAATTATCATATATAACTTAATGACATCTAAAGCTATATAAGAGTAGGATTCAACAATCCATACACCTTCAAATATTTCTTTCATTCACACATATACCATTAACAAATGGAAGACAAAAGACCAACTATGTCAATCCAAAATCCAAACAAACAGAAGCGTGCGGTAAAAACACAACTAATTACTCTTATATTCCTTCACATATCTACTTTTACATGTCCATTTTTATTTTTAGCAAGTCAAGCAGCAATGTCGGATGGTTCGCCTGAACTGGAAAATTCTACAAAACCTTAATCTACGCTGGACAAACTCAACACTACCAGAGTGATGAACAGAGATATATGAATGCTTTGTTAGAAATAACGCTCAACCATACATGTTATATTCGATTTACGGAAACGTGAATCCCTGATTATTGCCAAAGAAAAGGAACTGGTATTCCTCAAGGAAAAAAATAGAACTATATATAAACAGTTCTATTATCAATAAAATCAATAAAAGATTCACAATTTATGTGTCCCACTAAATCATGATACCAAAAGCTAATATAAATACTGTTTATTCTACAGTTAACGCATAATTCTACATTACTATTTTACACCTTTTAATCCATTCTTAAAGATTCCATTTCATTGTATAATTAATAGGTTGGATTTAAATTTTAAAAGTTTTTTAATTAAGTTGAATAAGTTTCTCAACATTAACTAAAACTTATTCTATATGTGTTGAATGATTCTTCTTTGTATAATTCAATGACTTAGATTTAATATTGATTTTTTTATAGTTCCTTAAAATGACAGAGAAACTAAACGTCTACAGTTGTTTTTTGTTCTCAATTCCAAAATGCTTTTTTGCAGATTGGCTATATGGTATATGTGGGATTGGTTACAGTCCAGGTTTGGAGGTGTTGAGAGATGGAGTTTAAGTGGGAATTTTCAACAAGGCTGATTAGTAGGCAGTTTGTGGGAATTCAAGTCATGTGTAAGGTTTCAAAGGAGAAGTTTGGAGTTCAGTGTTCATCTTCGAGGAAGGTTTTTTTCTCGAGTTGAATCTAAGGTTGTTTCTGTGGAAGAAGAAGAGTCAGGGCATGTTATGAGGTTCAGATGTCTGATTTCAAGATTCTTGATCGGGTTACCCTTGGCCTTGCTAGCATTATGTTTGTGTGAAGAATTCAAATGTTTATTGGAAATTTGATGGCAATGTTTGATTGTTTTTGTGATTTAATTGAATTGGGATTTCCTGTAGGTTGATGATTTGTTTTTGAAGCCATTGTGAATGATTCTAACATGTTTCATTTCTTTTTTGTTTCCTTCTCATTATTTTCTTATGATATGTTATAAGGCGTGAACTATGATGTTTGTATTGTGAGATTGTAGCCCTTTGTATAACACAGATTGTTTGCTAGAAAACTAGATGAAACGTAAGATCAATTAAGGAGTGAGTAACTTCTATTGCTACTGGTAGTGCTTTTGGGAACCAGCATGGTTATTGGTGATGGCATTCTAACTCCGTCAATGTCTGGTATTTTTTCTTCATACTTACATATATTTTCCATGTGAAGTTATAGATTGATTATGGTACACATCATAATGTATGGTTTCGTCCATAGATCTCCATCAAATTGGATATGATATGTTTGAGCTATTGCATAATGTATTAGCTTCCAAGAATTGCACAACTTTCTCCTACTTTGTCACATTTAATGCATATACAGTAGTGTTTATGTGTGTGCATGTGCATGTGTGTGTGTGTTGGTGTGTGATGGGATAAATAGTAACATCCTTTAAATTGTTTTTTTTTTTTTGTTTTTTATTTTTTATTTTTTTTATCATAAATGAATTTGATTAGTTCTCAAACCCAGCAACTAAATGATGGAAAGCAAGAACTATTTCGAAAGGTAACTTTTTCTTTATAGATAAAATTTGATGATTTATGTGCCATTTTAGTGTAATCTTAAAAGCACTTACTCTTTAAGTTTTCTTAATGTCTAAATGCAGTTGAAATTTTTTTTTCTTGGTGCTTTTATGCAACCAGACTAAATTTAGTAACCCATTATTTCTTTGAGTATAAACTCAAACTTCTTGCAGAAGAGTTTTTCAAATAGAATTTTTAAGTTTTTAGTGAACTTTTGCGTAGAACTTAAGTTTGGATTAAAACATATGCGGATGTTTGACAAATTCTTGTATTCATATTCATATTGTGCTATTTGACTAACCTCTTGACTTGAGGATGAACAAAGCTCCAACATCAGCTCTTTGGAGAATCAATTATGCCTGTTTCATTATCAGTTTTTGATATATTCATGGAGCTTGGAACTACAATTCCCATCTTTCTCTCTAGGCTTGACTAGAGTTGTTCCACCTACAACAACAACCTATACACCACCTGTTGAGCAACCGGAAGTGGTCTTCCAAGAGTAGCCAGCCATTGCCCCACTCACGGTGCTACTTTAAACTATTGTTTGTTATGAAATTTCATATTATTACTGATTTATTTTTGAACGTAAATTGATTCGTTTTGATTCCTTTATTATGCACCAACCTTTGGCAGTGATGGTCACAGTGAGCATTGATGGGGGTGACATTCGAATAATTTAATGAACACTTCTTTTTGGCGTAGACACAGTATGAACCATTTAAAAAAAAAAATATGTCCATTTATTTTGTTTTTCTGTGTCTTAAACAATGTTATATTGCAAAGTGTTTATCAATGAAGTATATTTTATTATCAAAAAGTTGCAAACTTACATTCTTAGATAGGTTATACATGTTTTTGTTGTACTCTAGCCATTATAGTTTTTGTTTTGTGCGAATAGAGTTTTGTTGGAGATTGAAGGATAACAAGTTTTATTTTACTTTATTTTTGCTCATTTCATGGTGTGGGGCAGCCTTTAAAATGGTGAAAGATTAATTGTTGGACCTCAAAGCAATGGTTATATCCATGCAAGAACTACTATTTTAAGAAGGGCAAAATTGTCATTCAATTATATTATTTGTACCAAATTGTTGTAAGAAAAGTGTTGCAACTCTTCTTTTGCTTTGAAAAGGGAATATATTCCTATCACTAAATGTTCCAGTATTATTTGATTCTTCAATTAATTAATTTATTTGTGCAAAGCCACTTTCATAAGTTGCAAGACTTTCAACTTCATGTATTGAATTCAATTAATTCAATTCCTGCTGATTACAAACTGACCATTTCAATCTTCCATCACTTGCATTTTATCAAATTAAAAGAGGAATGTGAAAGATCTGTACACAACATTAATTGAATGCATGTGAATCTCCCTATTTTATCAACACTAATAAGCAGCAAATACGGGGACCAATTACGACATCCTAAATGCAATCATATAACAATTCTCAGCAATCTTTAAACATAAAAACCCAATTAAAAAAAAAAAAACAATACCAAAATGTTCTATTAAATCAATTTTTGACATTTTTTTTTTTTGTGAAACAATAGTCGTTTACAATTTCTTAAAATATAAAAATTCAATAATAAAATAAAAATAATATAATAAATAAACCCGCGCAACGCGCAGGCGTGCCATCTATATCTATATAATCCTGAAGCACTTGCTATTTGAACGCCACATAAGACTCTACAATTGTTGCAAGTGTCAGCATGTTATTGGTTTAGGCTATAATTGTTGCATGTGTCAACATGTTATTGGTTTAGGCTATTTGGTATAACTACATGCATTCAATGTTTTGTAGAAATACTTCACATTCACATTAAATGTTTAGATGGTTATAAGTTTGTTTAATGTTTAATTGGATAAATATAAACACTTCACTTTAATATTTATTATTTTATGTTTCATTGTTTTTTATCAATTTAGTTTGATTAGTTTATTTTGTCTAATTGAATGTGAAGGGGCACATTTATATAATTTGTGAAAGGGTATAAATGCATGAATAGATGTGAAATGTGAATAGGTGCATTTATATTATTTGTGAAAGGATATAAATGCATGAATAGATGTGAATACGAATGGATTGATAAGGTGTTATTAATGATTTTTGCGAATGTGAAAAGATACATTGTATCCTCCTATAGAATTGTCAGATCAATTTCCTGAACCAGTAATTTTGTTATTCAATTATAACAAGTTATAAGAAGACATAGACGGACCATTATGAACAATTAATTTGTCAACTGCTATACTAAAAAAATCTATGTGGCGAACAATTATGATCAATGGTTTTGTTGCTATTTGCTAATGCCTATGCCAAACCACTTTTATCATAATGTTGTTGACGATTGTACTAATAATTGTAGTCACTTGCCGAACCATTTTGTTTAATTGTAAGAGTTGGGATGCAAAGCTATTTAGATTGTACAGTACAATTACAATAGACCATTTGCCAAACATTATCCATTAACAATTGTAATATTGTAATGTCCTTTTTAGTTAATACTATATGAAAAAGTTCATTTCAAGTTGTTCATCATAATTGATGCAAGCAAGTTGCCAAACAAAATACGATAAATAAACATATCAAAGGAAGATTGTACTATAGAATTACAAGAGACTAGATGCCAAACCAGTATTCATTGTATTATAAAATTGTAACAGTCAATAGTAAATTGACCATAACTTGCTCAATAAAAATCCAATTGATGAGTGGTTTGAATCTTTGGAAACTAGACAGACAAGGCTTTAATTTGAAATATTATAAACTGAATTTGGATAACTGTAGACCCACTTCTAAATCATTCATTTTATCATCACACATATTTCGATTTCCCCTGTTTCTCGGTTTTCACTGAACAGTCAATAATAAATTATCCATAACTTGCTCAATAAAAATCCAATTGATGAGCGGTTTGAATCTTTGGAAACTAGACAGACAACGCTTTAATTTGATATATTATATACTGAATTTGGATAATTCTAGACTCACCTCCAAACTATTCATTTTATCACTACACACATTTTGGTTTCCCTTGATTCTTGGTTTCCACTAAATAGTCAGTAGTACATTAGTCATAACTTGCTCAATAAATATCCAATTAATGAGCGGTTTAAATATTTAGAAACTAGACAAACAAGGATTTAATTTGATATATTATACGCTAAATTTGGATAACTGTAGACCCACTGCCGAACCATTCATTTAACCATCACATACATTTTGGTTTCCCCCGTTTCTCAATTACCACTGAACCGTCTGTAGTAAATTGGCCATAACTTGCTTAATCAAACTCCAATTGATGAGCGGTTTAAATATTTGGAAACTAGATAGACAGGCCTTAAGTTAATATATTATATGGTAAATTTGAAAAACTATAGACCCATTTCCGAACCATTCATTTTATCATCACACACATTTTGGTTTCTCCCGTTTCTCGGTTTCCATTGAATAGTTAGTAGTAAATTGGCCATAGCTTGCTCAATACAAATCCAATTGACAAACGGTTCAAATATTTGGAACCTAGATAGTCAGGGCTTTAATTTGATATATTATATGGTAAATTTGGATAACTATAGACCTATTTCCGAACAATTCATTTTATCATCACACACATTTCGGTTTCCCTCGTTTCTTGGTTTTCACTAAACAATTAATAGTAAATTGGTAATAACTTGCTCAACCAAAATCCAATTGACAAACGGTTTGAATATTTGGAAACTAGATAGAAACGGCTTTAATTTGATATATTATATGCTGAATTTGGATAACTGTAGACCCATTTCTGAACCATGCATTTTATCATCACACATATTTCTATTTCCCCCGTTTCTCGGTTTCCACTGAACAGTCAATAGTAAATTGGCCATAACTTGTTCAATAAAAATCCAATTGACAAACAGTTTGAATCTTTGGAAACTAGATAGAAAATACTTTAATTTGATATATTATACAATAAATTTGGATAAGTACACCCATTGCCGAACAATTCATTTTATCATCACACACATTTTGGTTTCCCCCGTTTCTTGGTTTCCACTGAACAATCAGTAGTAAACTTGCTCAATAAAAATCCAATTGATGAACGGTTTGAATATTTGGCAACTAGGCAAACAAGGCTTTAATTTGATATTTTATGTTGAATTTGGATAACTGTAAACCTACAGCCGAACCATTCATTTTATCATTACACACATTTCGATTTCCCTTGTTTCTCGGTTTTCACTGAGTAGTTAGTAGTAAATTGGTCATAACTTGCTCAATAAACATCCAATTAATGAACGGTTTGACTATTTGGAAATAGACAAAGAGGGCTTTAATTTGATATATTATATGCTAAATTTAGATAACTATAGACCCATAGCTTAACCATTCATTTTATCATCACACATATTTTGGTTTCTCCCGTTTCTCAGTTTCCACTATACAGTCAGCAGTAAATTGACCATAACTTGCTCAATAAAAATCCAATTGACAAACGGTTGAATCTTTGGGAACTAGAGAGGCAGGGCTTTAATTTTATCGATTATATGCTGAATTTGGATAATTGTAGACCTATTGCCAAACCATTCATTCTCAATAAAAATCCAATTGACGAACAGTTGAATCTTTGGGAACTAAAGAGGTAGGGCCTTAATTTTATCGATTGTACGCTGAATTTGGATAACTGTAGACCTATTGCCAAACCATTCATTTTATCATCATACACAATTTGGTTTTCCCCATTTCTCCATTTCCACTGAATAGTCAGTAGTAAATTGACTATAACTTGCTCAATAAAAATCCAATTGAGGAACGGTTTGCATCTTTGCAAACTAGGTAGACATGGCTTTAATTTGATATATTAAACACTAAATTTGGATAACTGTAGACCCACTGTTGAACCATTCATTTTATCATCACATACATTTTGGTTTCCCCCATTTCTCATTTTTCACTAAACAGTCAGTAGTAAATTGACCATAACTTGCTCAATAAAGATCCAATCGACAAGCAGTTTGAATCTTTGAAGACTAGAGAGACAAAGATTTAATTTGATGTATTATACACTGAATTTGGATAACTGTAGACCCATTGCTAAACCATTCATTTTATCATCACACACATTTTTGTTTTCTCTGTTTCTCGATTTTCACTGAACAGTCAATAGTAAATTGGCCATAACTTTCTCAATAAACATTCAATTGACAAACGGTTTGAATGTTTAGAAACTAGACAGATAGGGCTTTAATTTGATAAATTATACACTAAATTTGGATAACTGTAGACTTATAACCGAATCATTCATTTTATCATCATGCACATTTTGGTTTCCCTCGTTTCTTGGTTTCAACTGAACAGTTAGTAGTAAGTTGACCATAACTTGCTCAATAAAAATCTAATTGATGAATGGTCTGAATCTTTGAAATATAGACAAACAGGGCATCTATTGGATATATTATATGCTAGATTTGGATAACTGTAGACCCCTTATCGAACCATTCATTGTATCATCACACACATTTCAGTTTCCCCCGTTTCTCAGTTTCCACTAAATAGTCAATAAAATCCAATTGACAAACGGTTTGAATCTTTGAAAGCTAGACAGACAAGGCTTCAATTTGATATATTATACACTGAATTTGGATAACTATAGACCCATTGCCGAACCATTCATTTTATCATCACACACATTTTGGTTTCCCCAATTTCTTGATTGCCACTGAACAGTCAGTAGTAAATTGGTCATAACTTGCTCAATGAAAATCCAATTGAGGAATAGTTTGAATATTTGGAAATAGATAGATAGGAATTTAATTTGATATATTATACGCTAAATTTGGATAATCGTAGACCCTTTTCCAAACCATTCATTTTATCATCACACACATATTGGTTTACCCTATTTCTCGGTTTCCACTGGAAAGTCAGCGGTAAATAGAACATAACTTGCTCAATAAAAATATAATTGATGAGAGGTTTTAATATTTGAAAACTAGACAGACAGAGCTTTAAGTTCATATATTATAAGCTAAATTTGGATAATTGTAGACTTGCTTCTAAACCATTCATTTTATCATCACACACATTTCAATTTCCACTGAACAGTTAGTAATAAATGGGCCATAATTTGCTCAATAAAAATCCAATTGATAAGTGGTTTGAATCTTTGAAAACTAGACAGACATGGCTTTAATTTGATATAGTATACAATGAATTTGGATAATGTTAATGAGTGAAGCCTTTTACGCTGTCATTTTAGCTTTAATACATCTTGCATTTCTGGCCATTGATCTCCAAGCAATCTAACAGCTGAAGACTTACTGCTGGTCAACCATATAAAAGTTGAAGTCCTCCCTCATTCTCGATGGTCTCTCTTAATTGAAATCGCTCAATCAAAACTGCTCTGCTAGGGTTCTTCGTATAGTACTTTGCTCTTGTGTAAATCAGTGGTTAATCCACCCATTAAATTTGTGTTTCTTTGTGGTGTAGAGAATCAGGGTTAGAGTTCTTATTACGGTTACAGATTTACAGGTATAGAAGTGAAGTCTATGTGATTCTTGTTAGTAAGGGCTTGAAGGGAAGATTGAGTGGTGTGTTGTAATCTTTGGTGATAATAATAATAGTGCAGCGAGCCTCCATATTCTGAAGCTCAACGTGGACGTAGCTTGTTCAATCTTGAACAAGTGAACCACGGTAAAAAGATTGTGTGTTGTTTCTTTTCTGTACTTGATCTATGTTTGATTGTGATGGATCTTGATTAGAATAAGATAGACTCAGGTTTACAACTGTGGTATCAGAGCTGAGTCTAGGGTTCCTCGAATTTTAAATTCTACGGTTTCGAAAAAAAAATTGGGGCCTTTTTAATTAAGTAGTTCCAAGAATCCTAGGGTTCCAAAATAAAACAAGAATTTCCAAAAATCTCAGTGAATCGAGTCCATAATCATAATCTTGATTCCTTAGGGTTTGCTTCTGAACCCAAATCATGAGTATCACGTGCATGGAAATCTCCCAATATGATGGGAAGATTGATTTCAACACTTGGAAAAAGAAGATAAAGGCCTTCTTATCCCAAGATAAAGGCCTTCTTATCCCACAATAAGGTGGGAATTGCTCTGGAGAAGGATGACGCCAAATAGCCTGAAGAAAAGCTGAAGAAGAAGGCAGAGGTAGATGAAAAAGCGTATAATTTGATCATCATGAACCTATCCAACACCGTGCTGCAGAAGGTGGATGGCTTGGAATCTCCAATCGCTCTCTAGGGTAAACTCGAATCCTTATATGCTCTTAAGTCTGCACCTAATTTAGCTTTCTTAAAAGGTACATTGTTTTCATATAAAATGGACATAGCTAAATCTTTAGATGAAAACTTGGATGAATTTCTAAAGATGACCCTAACCCTAAAAGGTACTGACCAAGAACTATGAGACTCTAGTCTTGCCATGATTCTGTTAAACTCCCTGTCAGATGAGTACCTAGTTGTAAAGAATGTCTTACAATATAGTGGCACAGTACCTAGTGTGGATTTGATAGTTTCCGGGCTAAAATCCAGGGAACTAGAATTGAAAATTCAAAAAAGAAATGGTTGTAATCTGTTTGTAAAAGGTAGGTTTGATACTAGACAATTTGGTAAAGAAACTGGAAAGAACTCTAAGAGAAACTTAAGCTCTAAAACCAAAAAGACATGTAAGGGGAATGGGAAACCTAAGGGAGAATCTAGGAAGTGTTTTTTTTTTTTTTTTTTTGTAACAAAATAAGGCACCTTAAGAAGAACTGTTACAAATGGATTAAGAAGAACAAATAGGCTAGTATTGAAACCAACCTAGCTAGCACTAGCAGTAACATTGAGATCTCTGAAGCACTTACTATTTCCAACACAGCTAGAAGTATTGAGTGGGTGCTAGACTCAGGCTGTACCTTCCATATGAGTCCAAACAGAAATTGGTTCCAAAGACTTAAAACTGGTGAACAAGAAACTGTATTCATGGGCAATAATCATTCCTATGAGGTTCAAGGCATAAGTGACACAACCATTAGGCTGAATAATGGTAAGGTGGTTCTGGTCACTTGGGTTAGATACATACCTGAGCTTAAGCGTAACCTGATTTCACTTGGAACATTAGATGAATCTAGTTGTTCCTATAAAACACAAAATGGTTGCCTGGAAGTGTACAACAATGGAAATGTATGTACAACAATGGAAATGTATTGATAAAGGGTGTTAAAAAGAATGGCCTTTATATCTTATGTGGTCAACACTATCTTGATGTGTTTAATACTGCTCTATTGTCCACTAATGTATCTGCTGTAGAGAAATGGCATTTGAGATTGGGCCACATAGGCCAAAATAGCATGAATGCATTGAAACAACAGGGTTATTTTGGTAATGATTTTGTTTGTGATTTAAGTTTTTTGTGAAACATGTGTTCTTGAGAAACAGCACATGATGAGTTTCCACAAAGGAACTCATCTTGCTGCAAAGAGTTTGGACTATATGCATGCTGACTTTTGGGGCCTTGAAAGGGTCAAGTCACATGGAGGGAACACATACTTCCTCTCCATTGTAGACGATTACAGTAGGAATGTATGGGTATACCTTCTCAAGACTAAAGATGAAGCCTTGACTTAGTGTAAAGGCTAGAAAATCTTGGTAGAAACCCAATTAGATAGAAAATTCAAGGCCCTTAGGACTGATAATAGGTTGGAGTTCTGTAACCTAGAGTTTGAGACTTACTGTAGCAATCAAGGGGTATTAAGGCATAGGACTATCAGGGGAACCCTACAATAAAATGGGGTTGCAGAGAGGATGAACAAAACACTTCTAGAAAGGGTTAGCTGCCTCTTATTTTCTATTGGTTTGTCCAAAACTTTCTGGGGAGAAGCCCTAACCACTGTAGCTTACCTAATCAATAGGAGTCCCTCAAGTTCGATAGGCTTTAAATGTCCAGAAGAGAGATGGTCAGGAAGGAGACCAAACCTCAATCACTTAAGGGTGTTTGGGTGTGCACACTCGAGATGGCAAGTTAGAGCCTAGGTCCCTTAAATGTGTCTTTTTAGGGTATCAAGAAGGGACAAAAGGCTATAGATTGTGGGAAAGGGATGCCCTAGGGGTTAGGGTAATAATCAGTCGAGATGTAGTCTTTAATGAGATCACGTTTCCTTGCAAGCTTTCAAATGACAATGCAGGTAAGTCAAGAAGTGATCTTGAAATGCCTAATCAGACTAAGAGATCTCAATTTGAGGTGGAGCCAACAAGGTTGATAGAGCACCCTGAACAACCAGAAGCTTCTAAACCACAAAATCCTTCACTGCCCAAGAATGAGGACCAAGATAAAGAAGATGAACAGCCTGAAAACATTGATGAAGCCCAGAATGAAAACCTGGTAGAATACCAGCTAGCAAGAGATAGAGTTAGGAGAGAGATAAAGCCTCCTAACAGGTTCAACTATGTTGACCTAATTTACACAGCCTTGGTTGTTGGTGTAGAGATACAAAGGTCTGAACCTGAAACCTATCAAGAAGCCATTAGCTCCAAAGACAAAGACAAATGGTTAGAAGCCATGAAAGAGGAAATGAAGTCCTTACAGCTGAACAAAACCTGGTCTCTAGTCCCAAAATCAATTGACCAGAAACTGGTAGACTGTAAATGGCTTTACAAATTAAAGGAAGGCATAACAAGCTCAGACCCGCCAAGGTTCAAAGCCAGACTTGTGGCTTAGGGCTTCACACAGAGGGCAATATTGACTTTACTGAAATCTTCTCATCTGTAGTTAAGTTTAAGATTATTAGGCTAATGCTATCAATTGTGGCTCATTATGATTTAGAATTGGAACAATTTGATGTTAAAACAACATTTTTGCATAGTGAATTGGAAGAAAAGATATATATGTGTCAAACTATTGGGTTTAAGGATAAGAACCTACCTGAACATGTTTGCCTATTACATAAGTCCCTTTATGGCCTTAAACAATCCCCTAGGCAGTGGTATAAGAGATTTGACTCATTCATAGCAGGAGTTGGGTTTACTAGAAGTGAATATGATAATTGTTTCTATTTTGCTTGCATAAATAACATGCCCATATACCTACTGTTGTATATAGATGACATGCTATTAATATACAAATCTAAGTCACACATAGCTGAACTAAAAGCAAAACTAAGTGCTGAGTTTGATATGAAAGATTTAGGGTCTACAAAAAGGATTTTGGGGATGATAATTGATAGAAATAGAAAATTAAATAGGCTGAAACTTCACCATCTACCATACTTTCAAAAACTGACTTCTAGGTTTGGAATGACTGAATCTAAACCTGTTAACATACCCTTAGCAGGTCACTTTACATTAAGTAAATTACAATGCCCCAAAACTGACGCTAAAAGGTTAAAAATGGAAATTATCCTCTACTCAAGTGCCATAGGATTTGTCATGTACTCCATGATAAGCACTAGACCCCATCTTTCATTTGCAATATCATTACTGAGTAGGTTTATGTCAAATCCAGGAATAGAACATTGGGTTGCATTAAAATGGCTGCTTAGATACATTAACATCACAATGCATGTTGGATTAGACTTTTGCAAAAGAAACTCTACACTTGATCTTGTTGGGTATGTAGACTTTGATTTTGTTGGTGATCGAGACTCAAGGAAATCCACTACAACCTACTGTTTCACCTTAGGAAGAAACTGCATTAGTTGGAAATCACAACTACAACCATTGGTTGCATTGTCCACAACAGAAGTTGAGTATGTGGCAATGACAGATGCATTTAAGGAGGCAATATGGTTGTAAAGGATCTTGAAAGAAGCAAGTTTGATGGATGGACTTGTGACTGTGTATTCTTGCAATCAAAGTGTCATTCATCTAAGTAAAAACCCTATATATCATGAGAGGACGAAGCACGTGGATGTGAAGTATCATTTTTGTTAGAGTAGGTGCCCTAGAGCCAATCAATTATTGTAAAATTGACTCTATAATAAATGTTTATTTATCAATAAAAGGCATATTCTACTATATCACGTAAATCATATTATATGTATTGATATATGTCCTTAGGATGGTAGAACTGTGATGAGGGTATCAAGTGTTTCAAATCTTGATAGTGAGAACCCTATGATCACATATGGTGGCTATTTTGGAAACATCTGTAGCCCCAATATTATTCTAACCAAAGACACAGATAATACGGTAAGGCTATCATAGTGTTGAATGACCCTGTCGAAAGGTAGTGACTGATCTCACTTGTCAAGGTTGTTTGCCGACAACCTGGTACAACGCATGAGTGCTTGCTAGAGGCAAGTTCACTAGACAGACCTACCAGAGGATTCTATATGGATGGTAACCCTAGTGTCTATAGAATAAATCCTCTAACAGATGGTAGTGCATGTGATCCTTAGACTTGAGATCGCCAGAGCGCCTTGTGCACCAATTGGTGTAGTTTGACACTAGCCCAACATAGTTCTATTCACGGCTATCAATACGGTAGTGATTGACTACATTGAGAAGTGTATCAAGACTATGGTGGATCGACAAAGGATTCATCACTCCTGGGTATAGAGAAGTTATCTCACTGGGTAATTCAATAAATAGCAATGACATTAAATCTGTGGCCATAGTGGGATTGAGTTGATGCTCAATCCAATTTAATATTCCTGTCATTGGTCCAGTAACTGAATACAAACATGTCGAGGATATCTGAGGTTGACATTATTTCTGTACCTTCGTCTCAATGAGATAACAGTTGATGAAAGGATTTGATTGCACAATAACCAAACTGTTGACAGGCTGCGGTTTCGCTAAATCTAAATTTATCGGGTGGCCATGATGCCTTGCTAGGGGTCAATCTTGGTCTGTCTGTAATGAGACGATTAATTGGTGTTGATCGCGATACTATGCACTACCGATATGATGAGGAGCCTACGGGTCACACACTTAGAAGATAATTTAAGAATCAATTTGTGAGAAGGGTATTTTCGTCTTTTAGGATGAAAAAGTATTTTGGTAATATAAAAGTGCAATTAAATTTGATGAAGTTGTTGCATGTATTTAATTTTAATATTAAAATTAAATTAGTGAGATTATATTTAAATATATCTCTGTATATATTTAAATGAATTATTATTATTAATTAAATATTAATATATTATTATATATTAATTGATTTTAATTACAATAATAATTAATTAATTAAAATACCATAAAGGGTGTGTTTGGTTGCAAGGGTAAACTAGGGTTGGAGCCCATGGCTATTCCTAAGTGGAATAGGGTTTTAATTGTTGCACTATATAAGTGCAACTTAAAATAAAAACAGAATAAAAATTATTCATTCATTTAAAACCCTAGCCACCCTATCTCTCTCTCTCTTAAGAAGAAATTTTTTCTTGTTCTTCTTTCCTGATTCTTGAAGCCCGTGATTGTTCTAGCAAAATAATCAAGGGTTCTGCGAATTATCTTCGTGTGGACTTCCGTGAGTACGATCCTGCTTTGGATCGATTGGCTAAAAATCATGTGAATAGTAGATGATGAACAGTAACCGTGAACAGTGTTCCTGTCCAAAATCAGAGATATTCAAAGGAGCCTCCAAATGTATGTAAGTATTCTAATCCTTGAATGGATTTACTTTATACAGATTTTTGTTTATAAATAGGTAAACGGTATAATCTATACTCGGATCTTGGCAAAGAAAGGTAATTGATTTACCGATTGAATTTTTGTTTTTCTGTTGCGTATGGAAGATCAATCACAAGCAATTTTGTCCAAGACCAAATCACAAAAGGGAATATGAATATGTTAAAAATACCAAATGAAGAGAACCCATCTGATATGGGAACAAAAGTGGTAACTCCTGCAAAGTCCAAGCATTGCTTAACCTACCGCACATCAATTGATCTTATAGAGCTGAGAAAGAGTATGTGACAAGCTTGTTGCACAAATTTGTTGCTGTTTGGAGAAAGAATAAGGCTTCAAGGTGGAGATTGTTAATGAGTGAAGCCTTTTACACTGTCGTTTTAGCTTTAATACATCTTGCATTTCTAGCCATTGATCTTCAAGCAATCTAACGGCTGAAGACTTAATGCTGGTCAACCATATAAAAGCTGAAGTCCTCCCTCATTCTCGACGGTCTCTCTCAATCAAAATCGCTCAATCAAAACTGCTCTGCTAGGGTTCTTCGTATAGTACTTTGCTCTTGTGTAAATAAGTGGTTAATCCACCCATCAAAGTTGTGTTTCTTTGTGGTGTAGAGAATCAGGGTTAGAGTTCTCATTAGGGTTACAGAGTTACGGGTATAGAAGTGAAGTCTGTGTGATTCTTATTAGTAAGGGCTTGAAGGGAAGATTGAGTGGTGTGTTGTAATCTTTGGTGACAATAATAATAGTGCAATGAGCCTCCATATTCTGGAGCTCAACATGGACGTAGCTTGTTCAATCTTGAACAAGTGAACCACGGTAAAAAGATTGCGTGTTGTTTCTTTTTTGTATTTGGTCTGTGTTGGATTGTGTTGGATCTTGATTAGGATAAGATAGACTCAGGTTTACAACAGATAACTATAGACCCTTCCAATTGTGGTTAAACCACACTTAAAAGAAATGACAAGTTATTTAAAACAATGTATGAAATGACATCATTTTAAAACGTTAGACATTTTGACGCTAAAAAGTGACCCCACACAATTAAATCATAATGTAAAACTATATAAATTAAAATCTTTAATTTGATAGACCCATACAATGTATGTACCTCAATAGTAGATATCAACCAATTGAAATATTCAATTATTCAAATAAACGTAGTGTCACAACCAATATCATATGCAACTTGTGCAACGCACACAAATTTCAACCAATGTTTTAAAACTCGACCCGGCTCGGCCGGTTTAACCGGGACTCAGAAGCTTCAACGGGCTGGGTTTATATTTTTCCTATTCACCCAAAACCCTAGGATTTGGGAGGATGATCGACGGACAATTGACGGTTGGGATGTTGGGGCTTTTGAAGAGAAAGTGACGGTGAATGCAATGGTGGTGACGAAGTTGATTTCCAGTGAGTAAATCGACCGAAAATCGAACAAAAATGGCAGCGACAACAACCGAATTTTGCTAGTGATTGGCAAGGCTAACGGGGGTGGGTTGAGGTGGGTTTTGGTCGAGAGGAAGAAGGGAGTAATTCCTAGGTGATAAGGAGGGTTGTTGACACCGGCGTCGGTGAGATCTAATCGAAATAAGTGATCTTGGGTATATTTTAAGGAGAATGGCTTCAAGGGACTATTGGGGTTGCGTCTGGGGTGTCATCGCCACCAACCAATCGCCGACCGATTTGTATTTGGGGTGTGTTTGCTAAATTTTAAACTTATAGGGACTTAACGATTGTTAGGGGTGTATTTGCTGAATTTTCAAAGCTTTTGTCAACCGGTTTGACCGCCGGTTGAACCAGTTAAACCGGTCAACTCGAGACCCGGCAACTTTGCCAAGTTTCACGCTGGGTTGGGTTTTAAAACATTGCTTTCAACTAGTTTATTGAATAAGCTTCATATTTCATTTAACTAAAGGTGAAATTGTAAAAATATTAATAACATAAAATTCCCACTTGAGATTTGAGATTACAACTATGACTTTTATAGATTTATAGGTAATCTTAATTTAAAATAATCAAGCATTGATATAGCTTAAATTAATCTTGAAACAACGTGATTTAAGATGTACTA